>NC_069132.1:41999849-42303415 GCF_026914265.1 Mya arenaria
GGGTTATTTGACAATGGGTAGGGTTGTCTCAGCTTTACAGACATGATATATATGATGAAATTTCTAATAGATTGGATGACGCACTAGGAAGTGACAGAGAGGAAGTGGCAGAGATGAACTACAGTCGAGCTCCGTTGGCTCGAACTCGCTTGGCTCGAATTACTTGTTGTCTCGAACTGGAAGTAAAGGACTGATTTCTTTAAACTGGATGTAAGCAGTGCCGCTTGGCTCGAATTTTCCGAGGCTCGAGCTATTTTCGTTGGTCCCTTGGAGTTCGAGCCAACGGGGTATGACTGTATTTATGTGTTTATGACTTAAACGGGAACACTATAAGCTGATGCAAACATTTTTTTTTTAATTTCAATGCATTATTATGTTTACTCAATTTGACTTTAAACATGATCAAAACCAAAACCAAAAAACATATCGATATGTGTACCGATTGACAAATATTAGCGATATTTTGGGCTTGTTTTAACTAGGGAATTTGTGGCCACGTAGCTATTAATTAAAAACTCAATCGTAATGGCTAGTAATATGTTTTATCTGTTCACAAATCATATGTTTTTGGGTTTTTTTCGATCAAGGTCAAATGAGTGAAACATCAGTTATATATAATAATGTATCAATTTATATTGTGCCACTTAAAAAGGGATCAGTGTGAACAGCTCATTTAAAATTCGAGTGACCACGGGGAAACGGATGACGTACGAGGGGGATAAATTGGATGAGTAGAGATGAGATGTGGATTTTTCATAAAATGTTATGTGAATCTTACAACAGGAAATCTAGCATCAGCTCTGGTGACCATAAAGAGAGCACAACAAGAGCGGTGGACTTTTCATAAGTTTGAAGTTCTTTTTTGCTTACAGGGAGAGAGATATCCGCCTAACGCACCCGCGAAAGACCCTGGGACGAGCGGTTGGACACGATTAGAATGGTTTCATGAGTAAAAATAGCCTTTTCTTTCAAGTAATTTGACAAAGGGGAGGGAGACTTCATTGCTACGACAGCGGCCATGCAGAAAACACATATAAAACGCCAAAATGTACAAGACGTTTCTCGTTTTATGAATTTGATATTCAGATTTGGTTACAAGGGAGAGAGATATCAGCACCTGTGACTTGCGAGAAATCATGATGACCAAAAGACGATCGTTGAAGATAACGTCACCAAGTAGCAGTTTTTTTTTAGTTTTTAAAGAAATTTTTTATCAAAGTTATTGGCAACGGAAACGGATGCCACAGCGTAACAGAACTGGGAAATACCATGATTGGCGAAAAGACGTACGTCAGGGTGGACGAGATGTAAATTGTTTCATTATTTTTATGTTGATTACTTTTACAAAGATATTTACAAGATATTTCACAATGTATAGGGTTACATCACCTCCGGGGGTTTGCGAGAAACTATGAAGACCCACCGGCGCGGAGATTGACGAAATGTGAAATGTCTGATGCGCTGAACGTTTATTTCTTTTCAAGGTATTTGACAACGGGAAAGGCTACATCAGCTCCGGTGACCTGCGAGATATCATGAAGACCCTTGGAGACCGAATGACGGACGAGGAAATTGACGAGATGCTATTTGAGGCGAACGTGAACAAAAATGGGCTTATCAACATACAAGGTATATTTAACAGTCGTCATAATAATGAAATTCACTTGCAAAATTAATGAGAATAAAAGTAATGGCGAAAATTCAAATATACACAGATCTTGGTGGGTCTAATACATATATTTATTTTTGTACTTATTGATAAATGTTGGGGCAAATGTGAGGTTGGGGCAAGTGTGAGGTTAGAGGAATGTTTGGTTGGGAGAAAGTGCGAGGTTGGGCAAGTGTGAGGTTTGGGTGCAAGTGTGAGGTCGGGGCAAGTGTGAGGTCGGGGCTAGTGTGAGGTTGGGAGAAAGTGCGAGGTTGGGCATGTTTGAGGTTGGGGGCAAGTGTGAGGTCGAGGCAAGCGTACGATTGGGGCAAGTGTGAGGTTGAGGCAAGTGTGAGGTCGGGACAAGCGTGCGATTGGGGCTAGTGTGAGATCAAAGCAAGAGTGAGGATGGGGCAAGTGTGAGTTCGGGACAAGTGCGATGTTGGGCAAGTGTGAGGTTGGGGCAAATCTGAGGTCGGGATAATTGTGAGGTTCGAGCAAGTGTGAGGTTTTGGCAAGAGTGAGGTGGGGGCAAGTGTGAGGTTGCGGCAGGTGTGAGGTCGGGGCAAGTGTGCGGTTGGGCAAGTGTGCGGATGGGGCAAGTGTGAGGTTGGGGCGAGTGTGCGTTTGGGGCAAGAGTGAGGTTGGGCAAGCAAGTGTAATATTGGGGCAAGAGTGAGGTTGGAGCAAGTGTGAGGTTGGGTCAAGTGTGAGGTTGGGGCAATTGTGAGGTTGGGGCAATCGTGAAGTGGGGGCAAGTGTGAGGTTGCGGCAGGTGTGAGGTCAGGGCAAGTGTGCGGTTGGGCAAGTTAGCGGTTGGGGCAAGTGTGAGGTTGGGGCAAGTGTGCGTTTGGGGCAAGAGTGAGGTTGGGAAAGCAAGTGTAATATTGGGGCAAGAGTGAGGTTGGAGCAAGTGTGAGGTTGGGTCAAGTGTGAGGTTGGGGCAATTGTGAGGTTGGGGCAATCGTGAAGTTGGGGCAAGCGTGAGGTCGGGGCAAGTGTGAGGTTTGGTGCCCGTCATGTGGTTTAAACCCCCAGGCCCAAATATCACATTAATACTCAGTCATAATACTTTAGCTGCTGTGCTTGTCCTTTTAGTATCCATGGTTCAATATAACCGCTAGGCCCTGTTTCGATAAAGATCGTCTAACGGCTAAAGATTATAAATTTCCAGGCGTAACCTCGTTTTGGGTGTAAGCTGTTTTCAATAAAAACAGGACATTTATGGCATTGATTCTGCACTTAATTTAACGGGTTTAATGAGCACGTTTACGAAAAAAATTTCAGATCGAAATGTGACACCGTTGTTTTACTTATGACACAAGTAAACTCGACTGCTTGGTGTGATTCCTTAAACGTTTATAAATTGCAATAACTCCCAATATTCTTTCTTGTTTTGCAGAATTTGTTTCCGTTATATGCCGATAAAAATCCATTGATGACGTCTCGTCACTTTTCCGGCAGCATATTTTGATTCGCACCATTGACATCAGTTGTTCTGTTTCATGTTAAACATAATGCGTTGTTGATCATCCCTGATTTGAGTGCTTTGGGGGGTAACCACTGCGTGGAGTTTGGTTCCCTTTGTCAAATGACATCCTGCAGGGCAACGTATGGAAGACTAAATGTACACTGAGAAGGACACTAAATTAATCTGATGTAATATCGCTCTTGTTGTAAATATCGTTTTGTATTTTGGTTGTCTCTCTTTTATGTATCATAATCAGTTATAAGGTATTTTAAAGTAATTGAAATTGTTTATATATCAATTATGTTTCCATTACAACTTTATAAGCAGCTTAAAAAGTGTTAGAAGCGAATAAGCTTAAGTAAGCTTTACCCTGATCCGTTCTTCTTTATTATCATAAATAATTGATTACATAGTTGTTGTTATTTTGTTTGTGTTTACATTCTACAATTTGCATTGATATGCCCAGGACTAGTATGTCTGTTATTGTACCATTCATTGGAATATACTCGTATTGTTTAAATTGTTTGAAATGTTAAGGATAACTAATATGGTAATGTATTATGTTTATGTTACTATATTTCCATAATGATTATCAGGAATTATTCCATATTTATATAAACTGTATGAAAAAGATAACAATACATGCGGTATTCATTTATATATTTAACTCATACGATATTTATTTGCAATCAATAAATCAAGAAACAAATTATGATTGCATGCTCATACAAGTTGTTTGAATCTTTTCTTGTTAACAGTCCATATAAACAGCGGCTTCAGAGTCTTTGGCAAATTTTTATTTGGCGACTCTAGGGAACAAAATGAATATCCAAATGTTAAAAAAAGTTCCCTTAACGTGCATTTTTGTGGCTATTATTTGGTTAGCTGTTATTCGACTGGTTGACCGTATAGCGCAGTGGTTAGCGTACTCGCGACCTAGATTCGATTCACGGCCTGGGCGTATGTAAGTTAGGGTACTGGTCACCAAGCCGGGCAAGTTTGTTTTCTCCGGGTACTGCGGTTTTCCCCACAACACAAGACCACACTCTCGTGCAACATCGTGCCAACGAGAGTGACTTTCTATTCTTTCATACGTGTCTTCACAATCGCTGTAAAATTATAATGTTTAAACTAACAGATATTCGATGCATTAAATAAAAAAAATGTAACAATGTACATTGTATTGCATTGAAACCACACCTATGACAAAAGCTTTTTTCCATAATATTTGAAAACACATATATATACGGAAAAGTAGCTAAGTGGTCTATAAGGACAAGTTGGTCAAATATTTATTTGACAAATCAATCACGTTCAATTACTCAGGATTATACAAGCTTATATACTGCAAATGTTTTGATAACATGGAGTTCCAATGAAACACAGGGGGGGGGGGGGGGGGGCAAAAACAAATTAATTTGTTTATTTAAGCCTATATATATATACATATAAGAAAATAATTTGTTTCTGCCCCCCTGTGACAGAACAGTTTAGGATAAGTGAGTGACGAAGATATTTCATATTTAAATAAATAAGTTTCATAACAAGTTAATGGCGAAGTACTTAAAAAAACAAATTTGATTTTTTTGCGTGCATAAGACGAAACTGAGTTGTACTTTAATACTTTAGTTTTAACAAACAATTTCACTACATTTTCTATAAAAAAACATATCTTTCAAGGTTGTGTATTTTATTCTGCTGAATAAGAAACGTGCACTGTATGAATGATTAAAGAAATAACATCCAATACTCCCCAGTAATCACGGATTTAAAAAAAACTGATATTAAATAAGCCGTGTGAAAAATTATAATCCCGAATTAGTTCTATGAACCATGCTGAGCCAGGCTGTACATAGAACACCTGACGCTATGTTATTGTTTAGTCTGGCTACTAGGGACAGATCTGGGATTTGAGAAACAGAATAGGGCTGGTATTTAAAATTGATCTTTATTGGATTTAAGAATGATATAACTAATCGGATTACTTGATATAAATAAATGACCAATAGAGTGAATAAAGTCAATAATGTATGACCATTAGATAAACTTAAGTTTAATATTGAATACCACCCCTGGAAAAACAGACGTTCATTAAGACGTATATATACTAATTACTGCTATATTCACAAGAACTATTCACAGGGAATGTTTTGGGCGGACTTAAGTCGTAATTATGTTGGGAATATCTTAAACACATTATATGAAAATTTAATTATTTTGGCCGTAAAAAGGCTGCATACTTGACCTTTCTGTAAATAATACGTGTCGTCACTGTTCCATATTGTACTTTATTATATGGCTATAAATGTGCATATGCCGTTAAATGCTGAATTAAGATACGTTATGTTATGTTACTATATGATCTTAATTGTCACTTTACTGTTTTTATTTGATATTTCCCCCTTTATAGGTGATTTTGGCTTCTATTGATCTGTAATATAAGTGTACATTAAGTAAGCGTTCAGGTAAGTATAAATCGCAATATTTAATACAGTACAAAGGGAGCGAGAGGGAGGGTACATACTTGAAGACGACCGCCCACGCGACATTGATTTTAACAATGACTATGAGCTCTAAATAAAAGTAACCAAGCGTGGTATTATCGGAAAGGGATTTAATATACGAGAGTTAACTCCCTTATGAATACGATTTCTGAATCAAAAATGAAAACCAAACAAACCTATGAACGAGTCCAATTAAAGCTGCACACTCGCAGTTTGACCTTTTTGACAACTTTTATATATACAATGTTTTGTCTTGGAATGAATCAATGTTGGCGTACATATCTGGAAAGCATTATCATTAAAATCAGATCCCCAATACACGCTTCACGACGTTACGCTATGTACATAACGTAATGAAATGAAGTGAACGTCACGATATGATTTTAATGAGATTGGGAAAGCAGTAATATAAAACTGCTGACATAATATCAGATCACTTGCTTTCTCTAGTTGAAGTTTTATGGCTAAAAGCGTTAATCACGTTATAAGAAAAATGAATTTTCGGCATAAAACATCAATTTTCGAACGTAAATATGAAAAACTGCAATCTCATCTTTTGTCAACAGTCTTAATACATGAATCGTTGAAGACCTTTACGCAAAAAATGGTTCATTCTAAGACAAAATTACAAACCAGTTGTCAAAACGTTTCGTCTGTGAGAGTGAAGCTTTAATATATGAAAAATCTTGTTTACCCTGACTTTGACGCTTTCGTTGACTCTGAATACAAGCCTCGTTGACTTTTATACAAATTGTAAATAATACTTTTCGCTATTTACATAATAGACAATGTCAGAATGTTAACCTATGAATATATTTACATGTTCACGCAATCAAATAACTTCAATTAATGAAATAAATTTCCATATTTAAAGCCATTTTAACAATTTTACATGAGAAACATAATTTAAATATTATGAAGTGATAAATACAGTTTTTGCTGATCTGCGGTGTTTGCTTTTTATACCAAGATGTACAATAGAATGTATTGAAACAGCTTATAGAGATTTTGATAATTTTCGAATACTACAGGGACACGCACAGGAAGCAAAACTTGAAACATATACCCTGTTTATACAGACACAAGTTAAGGCTCAAACGGCACTGATCGTGAGACACAAACGTACAAACACCACATACACACGAACAAACACAACATACACACGAACAAACACCACATACACACGAACAAACACCATATACACACGAACAAATACCACATACACCACATACACACGAACAAACACCACATACACACGAACAAACACCACATACACACGAACAAACACAACATACACACGAACAAACACCATATACACACGAACAAATACCACATACACCACATACACACGAACAAACACCACATACACCACAGACACACAAACAAACACCGCATACACCACAAACTCACTAACAAACAAACACCACATACACATAAACAAACACCACAAACACATGAACAAATACCACATACACCACATACACACGAACAAATACCACATACACACGAACAAACACCACATACACACGAACAAACACAACATACACACGAACAAACACCATATACACACGACCAAATACCACATACACCACATACACACGAACAAACACCACATACACCACAGACACACAAACAAACACCGCATACACCACAAACTCACTAACAAACAAACACCACATACACATAAACAAACACCACAAACACATGAACAAATACCACATACACCACATACACTGGAACAAACACCACATACACCACATACACACGAACAAACACCACAGACACACGAGCAAACACCGCATATACCACATACACACGAATAAACAAACAACACATACACACGAACAAACACCACATACACCACATACACACGAACAAACACCACAGACACACGAGCAAACACCGCATATACCACATACACATTAATAAACAAACACCACATACACACGAGCAAACACCGCATAAACCACATACACACGAGCAAACACCACATACACAAGAGCAAACACTGCATACACCACATATACACGAACAAACAAACACCACATCGAACAAACACCACATACACACGAACAAACACCATATACACACGACCAAATACCACATACACCACATACACACGAACAAACACCACATACACCACAGACACACAAACAAACACCGCATACACCACAAACTCACTAACAAACAAACACCACATACACATAAACAAACACCACAAACACATGAACAAATACCACATACACCACATACACACGAACAAACACCACATACACCACATACACACGAACAAACACCACAGACACACGAGCAAACACTGCATACACCACATACACACGAATAAACAAACAACACATACACACGAACAAACACCACATACACCACATACACACGAACAAACACCACAGACACACGACCAAACACCGCATATACCACATACACATTAATAAACAAACACCACATACACACGAGCAAACACCGCATAAACCACATACACACGAGCAAACACCACATACACAAGAGCAAACACTGCATACACCACATATACACGAACAAACAAACACCACATCGAACAAACACCACATACACACGAACAAACACCATATACACACGACCAAATACCACATACACCACATACACACGAACAAACACCACATACACCACAGACACACAAACAAACACCGCATACACCACAAACTCACTAACAAACAAACACCACATTCACATAAACAAACACCACAAACACATGAACAAATACCACATACACCACATACACACGAACAAACACCACATACACCACATACACACGAACAAACACCACAGACACACGAGCAAACACCGCATACACCACATACACACGAATAAACAAACAACACATACACACGAACAAACACCACATACACCACATACACACGAACAAACACCACAGACACACGAGCAAACACCGCATATACCACATACACATTAATAAACAAACACCACATACACACGAGCAAACACCGCATAAACCACATACACACGAGCATACACCACATACACAAGAGCAAACACTGCATACACCACATATACACGAACAAACAAACACCACATCGAACAAACACCACATACACACGAACAAATAACACATACACACGAACAAATACCACGTACGCACGAACAAACACCACATACCCACGCACAAACACCACATGCATACGAACAAACACCACATACACACGAACCGTTTTTGCATTGTGGTAATGTTTCATTTCACCACCATTTCATTTAACGCAAACGCCTGCAAAATCAAGATACAATATTCCGTCAGACTAAGAGTCAACCAATTCAACCTTTAATGGCTGATAAGCCCAGTTTGTTTATCAACACGCAGTTATGGTGTTGAAAGGTCCCGTTTACTGAAATGTTAAAAGAAACATAAACAAATAACAAACTCATAAACATCTTTATTAACGAAAAAGGCTACCCCATTGAGGTTTTCTTCAGTAAAGTTTGTTTTCAATGCCAGGTATGCATACCATGTGATTGGTGTCTACGTCCGCTGTCCGCGTACGTTAATAATACCGAACCAGTTTATACCACAGTCGTTTGATGGAAATGAAATTATGCTTTCGTGTCATATGACCTGGAAAAAACGTTTTAATGACGTTTAAGCTTAAAGCATTTATTATTCTTCAGATTTGTCTATGGGTCATTCATACCAACGATTTGTGCTAAATATATATATATATATATATATATATATATATATATATATATATATATATATATGATTGCACCTAAACAATCGTCTCTGTAAATGTGAAAAAACTAATACGTCTTTCGGAATATTTTTGTCATAGCATATGCCTATGCACATATATAATTTTAGTCCGATGTCATGAAAAAGTTATCCGCTTTAGAAATTAAATGCTTATATAAAAAAAACGAATTGATCAATAACTCCGAAAGGTTGGGGCTAGTCTCATGTACTAACATGTCTGTATAATTTCATTTCGACATCATAATATATGTATCCGCATTAGAATAAAAATGATAAATATAAAAAATGGCCAAAATCCATTCCAAGAACTGCGTAAATCGCATCTGTATACCGAAAAGGGTGGGGTAGCCTCATGAATGAATATGTCTGTATAAATTAATGTCGACGTCATAACAATTATCCATTTAAGAACTAAAATGCTTACTTTAAAAATAATTGGTAGCAAAATACCCGTTCCGTGCACTCCGTTAAACATCTGGGTGCGGTCAGCCGCATGTAAGAATATAAATATTTCATTTGCGTCATAAAATAGTTATACATTTAAAAACTTAAATGCTTAAATAAAAATGAATGAGTAGCAAAAAAACGTCATGAGTACACTGTAAAACGCCTGGGTGGGGTCAGCCGCATGTTAGAATATAACTATTTCATTTGCGTCATTAAGTAGTTAACAGTTTAAGAACTAAATTGCTTATATCAGTTAAAGGTCAACAACCCTTTAATCTAGTAAGCGTATTATATTTCTAAGGCTGATTAATGATATGACAGGATTGCCTGTATGCAGAAAAAAAAACAGCTCGAAATTATATCATAGTTTTTTGCTACCGGAGATTCACCGCGCGATTTTGTAATTCAACCTTGTTATTCTATTGAACTTATGCAAATGGCAAATCTGGATCAATTTGTAAGCTGATAAGATCAACTTTTAATTCATAAAAAAGGAAATGGTCATAAACGTTGAAGAAAAGAACATTAAATTTCCGTAACTGATATGAACACCGATTAATCGATGACCTTTGAACTGATTTAAAGCATTCAGTTTTTAAAATACAGCGGTGGTATTATTTGTTCAATTGAAATCAGGATTAAATTAAAATTGCTTTTGGATAAAACAATATTGTTTCAATCTGTTCGTTCTTAACGATTCTACATGCTTGTTAAAACACCTAAAAGTCAACAAAAGCTGATTGAGTTTTAAAGCTTTTTAGTGATACAGATTTCACAACGCGCTCGGATATTTTATATAAAAATGGTAAGCATTTTTATCTATTCATATTTTTGATCTCAATCATTTTGGAATTTGAATAATCATTTGATTTATCAATGATCTTGTTTACATTCAAGCGAAATGATTGATTACAATGCGAGTTGAACTTCATTTTATGTGCGTTACATATGTTTGTATTGTTTTAATAACACAATGTGGACGTTTCTAAACTTCTAATTGATTTCTGAATTCAATAAGATTATTTGACAGTGTCAGAGTGCTTAAGTCTTATTATTTTGTGAGATAATGCCTCCTAATTAAGATGAAAGTCTAGATTCTAATGTAAATAACCTAAGTATTTTCTCTAATTTAATGCTTAACATCATATGAAAGGGTCTAAGTGCCGTTGTCTATACTATTTTTGAGAGACAGTATCTCTTAATTATGAATTGAAGTCCTAGTTAATAATATAATTGTTTTTATTTAACATTTAATGAATAACACCAAATAAAAAGTTTTTAGTGCCGTTGTCTATACTTTTTTGAGAGAAAATATCTCCTAATTATGAGAATGATTCTTCTAGTTATGAGATAATTAACATGATTGTTTTCTAACATTTAATGGATAACACCATATGAAAGCTTCCAGATGCCGATGTCGATATTATTTCTGAGGGATAATATCTCCTTATTATGAGATAGTTAGTCCTAATTATGAAATAATTAACCTATTGTTTTTCTAGCATGTAATGCATGCCACCATTTGAAAGCGTTCTAGTGCCGATGTATACATAATAATAAGATAGTAATTCCTTAGTATGAGATGATTTATCATAAATATGAGATAGTATTTCATTAATAAGACATACGAAGTCCTAATTAAGGGGGACTATCTTGTGAGTAGGATATAATAAATCCTAATTAGGAGGGACTATCTTGTGAGTAGGAGATACTAAGTCCTAATTAAGGCGAAAATAAGACCCCTTTACTAGAAACTCGTTTCAGGGCTCATAATATCTTAATTAGAATTTAGTACCTACTAATAAGGAACGGTAACTCGGAATAAGGAGGTTCTATCTCGTAATAAGGAGATAGTTTCTCGCCATAGTGAGATATTATTGCTAATTATTACTTGAAACAATAGTTTAGACTGTGGGTCTAGGACGCTTCCATAACACAACAGCAGAACC
The DNA here is from genome assembly GCF_026914265.1 of Mya arenaria. NCBI lineage: Eukaryota > Metazoa > Mollusca > Bivalvia > Myida > Myidae > Mya > Mya arenaria. The sequence continues at coordinate 42,011,629 of NC_069132.1, forward strand.
AATAATACTTCCTTTTGTTTCATTCAGAGTACAGAGCTTAGCGAAGAGCAGATTGAAGGTATGTCAAATGCTAATCTAATGACGTTGATGATGAGTCTTAAGCACCAGCCTATTGCTTTGTCTGACTATTTGTTTTTAATTATGTCATTTTCTGATTTTATTATTTCGGTTATTACAGTCATCCTTTCCACCTCTAACAATTATTTCTGCTAATGATACTGATTCTATTACTACTACTACCACCATAATTACTTCTACTACCTCTACTACAACAACAACTACTACTACTACTACTACTACTACTACTACTACTACTACTACTACTACTACTACTACTACTACTACTACTACTACTACTACTACTACTACTACTACTACTACTACTACAACAACTACTACTACTACTACTACTACTACTACTACTACTACTACTACTACTACTACTACTACTACTACTACTACTACTACTACTACTACTACTACTACTACTACTACTACTACTACTACTACTACTACTACTACTACTACTACTACTACTACTACTGCCTCTACTACTACTACTTCTACTACTACTACTACTACTACTACTACTACTACTACTATTACTACTACTACTACTACTACTACTACTACTACTACTACTACTACTACTACTACTACTTCTACTACAACTGCTACCACTACCACTACCACTATCACTACCACTCATCATCACCACTACCTGCACCAAAACCATCACCATCACCACCACCAACATCATCACCAACACAATCGCTACCATAACTACCACTACCAACACCATCATCCACTATGGAGTGCCTTAAATGACTTTATCAAACAGCGATCGATAAATATCGTTATAACGAAAGAAATAGCACTTTTCGGTATCCATATCAAATTTAAACACACACCAATATGTAATTTCCTTATTTTATTAATGAAATTTTATATATTTTCAATGAAATACCGAAACACTATCCCATCATTAAATGCCTATTTACAATACTTAACTCTCAAACAAAAAGTTGAAGGAGATATCGCAATACAAAACGATAGATATGATTAGCACACTCTCAAATGGAATGTATTAAAATTATAATAATTTTAAGATAATTAAGATACCGATTGTATACAGAACCAGAATGCATATAAATAGTATAGACTCTTTTTTTCCTTTTTTTACACAACCACATATAGTAAAATCATCAATAAGTGAAGGGGAAGTGTGAGTGTGTGTACGTGTGTGTGTGTGTGGGTGTGTGTGTGTGCGTGTGTGCGTGCGTGTGTGTGTGTTTTGTTTTTGCGCGTGCGTGATTAGTTTTTGATATCTGAAAATATGAAACAATATAGATATGTTTTTTTATTTATAATGTGTTTGAGATTATCATTCGGTAATTATATTATCTATTTTAACAATAAATGAGAAAAAGACAACAACACCATCATCCCCACAACTACCACCACCACCAACATCACGACTAACACCACCAACACCACCACCATCACCACTACCACCACCAACACCATTTCCACCATCACCACCACAACTACCACCACCGAAACCATCACTACCATAACTTCAACTACTGTGTTTTTTCTTATGTGACATATTTCTTCCAGACAATGACAAACGACCTTGTAGATAAAACATGGCCAAGATTCTTCTAAGACGAACGATTATTCAGCCTACGGGACTTGACAACAACCACTTTGATAAGATTATGTCTGAGTGTTATATTGAATAACACTCAAGGTTTCGCCATGCATTATGAGCAATTTAAAACGGAGACGCTAAGTCCAAATTTGACGGAAGATAACAAAAGTTGCAAATTCAGCCAATGTATCGTAAACGAAAAAATACAAGGCCTTTGTTAAAAAATGAAAGACTCCGCGCTACCCAAATACATATCTTTAAGTTAGTAATTACAAACATTAAGGCAATCAATTTTCTGTTTGGCATCGCTATTGTAATAATATGATCAAATATACATAAACTTGAATAACATAGTGTTCATTTTGTTAATATTGATTCATATTTCCTATTTCAAAAGAATTAATTAAACTTGGCAATAATATACTCTGATATTTCATTCACTTATTTGATACATTTTTTCTATGTAGACCAGTAATGAAACGGCGGTTAACAATGCTATCAAAATGACAGTTCATTAGAAAAAACCCACGCCAAATTGAAGGAGTTGATGTCATATATTTGTTTTCGTAACGTTTATTTCACGCTGTTAAAGAGTCGTTTATGTAAGAAACAGTAAAATAGTATTTTTTTTAAAACTTACTTTTTGAGAGCATGAAATAAACAGCTTTATTAACCCAATTGATAATTCCTACTTTGTACATATGTACTATTGATTTGTAAGTTGTTTTTAATGCATTCGCTGACATAAAACTGCTTTTTATAAGAAAAGGTGATTCGGGCAGGGTTATGTTCGCTGGAGTACTTTTTATATGCATGATTTTTATTTAAGTACCAATCGCTTACACCCAACGGAATAAAACAAACACATTGGCAAACATAGTAAACAGTTATTGTTAACATATTTAGAAATTCCCCGACCGGGACTCGGACCAGTTACCCCCGCGACGGACGCACCCAGCAGTGAAACGACCTCGACCTTACCCTACCGAATAATTGAAAACTAAAATAATAATAATAATAATAATAATAATAATAATAATAATAATAATAATAATACAGTGTGAGTTTTTTTTCTTAAATTGACACTCTTATTCAAAAACAATACATACACATGATAAACCTTTAACTACTTACTATATAATGCATTTATGGAAAATATTAATTACTGATAACAAGATTAAAACCGTGTATTTAATAGCAGAAAGCACAAAATATTAAATGATTGGTGAATGTTTAAAGAATTACCGTGGTCTACTATGGTCTCAAAAGGTAGAAACACGGTGTTTTATGCTCATTTCTTTTAAATTAAACTCGGTATCCTTCATAAGAACCATTGTTTTCGACATGTTTTCATCCTTTTTATACTACATGTATTAAAACAATATTTCTAATTGTGGTAAATCTTATTTGGGAGTAAGAGTGCATCTTTCAATGTTATATCAGGTATACTACAAAGGTACTGGAGGCAGGAGACATTGAGCACTTTCAAATTGCTCCTTACGAAATATACACTCCATATAGTCCAACTATAACTATATAGCAAATAAATCATCGTACATCTTCAACATTTCGCTAATTATTTTGAAAATTCATGCATCCTCGCCTCTCTTTGCCATCAATATAAACTTTAGTCATAATATAGAATAATCTAAAACAATTGATTCTATTGATTTTTGAGTGCTGAAATACAACGAAACATTCATCGCTAGACAAAGGTGAACGAATATCTAATTCCATTGTAAAAATAGCGTTGTTATATGCGAATCAAGCTAATGGTTTGGCATGTGTTAGATGGAGCGCATGTAAACGGGTTTAGACCCCCAGCGATAAGTACTATATTTACACAGACCATGCCATGGCGTTCAGCCTATTATTTGCTAGGAACAATATTTTGATAGCTTCCTGATATACTTATTGCCATGTTACGTTGTATGCTCCTCTTTAGTTTCTATTTGGCCGCCTTGACCATTGAGAATTTAACTGGATATTGGTAAAATATAGTCTCATTCGCTAAGTTTATACTATTTTCTTTTAGCTCGATTATGACGAAAGCATTTGGCTTATAAAATCACTTTCATGTCTGTTTCCTACTGATGTCCATTTTGAGAGGTCATGAGAAAGTACCCTTTGGTGGCGCTCAAACCCACCACCTCGTATCTGTTAATCGGACACCTACACTATTAAACCAATCCAACCTTCATGATACTGGGCTCATGCATATAGTTTCTATCTCTATCGTTAATTACTTTAATTACGAAGTTACATCATCTTCCATTTTGTAATTTAAATTGTCTAAGATGGTGCAACGCTCTTAATCTATTCACTGTACAGTAAACAACCACACAGTAAGCCAATGCCAATAATAAGTGAACAAATTAAGAGGTATATGCCATACGTGATAGTTTTGAATTGTTAAAAAACAAGCAAATTTACAATATTTCACACGTTTAGAAGGAAAAAAACATAGTCCTTTATAGGCGAAGAATTATTTTCATATCATTTCTTTCAAAAAAATATATTCAGAAATTAACATCACTCAATTATTTTTTAACATCGGTTGGGACCCTTGGTCACCCACGTGAGAACCCCTTTAAGGTCACGTGATACTGATAGCGATTTGGTAGCTTCTGAAAAAAACCTCCAGATAATTTACCTTGTACACCTGTTTTTAATATAAATGTCACGACAAGTTTGATTTTTTGTTTGCAGAGTTCAGAGAAGCGTTCGGTTTGTTCGACAAAGATGGTGACGGTACCATGACATCAAAAGAACTGGGCGTGGTCATGCGATCATTCGGCCTTGACCCTTCAGAGCGAGAACTGAAGGAGATGGTTGCTGAGGTGGATGTCGATGGTATGTTGTATCTCATAATTATATATATATATATATATATATATATATATATATATATATATCACTATTTTATGAGTAAACGTAGGAGTTCACTTATATCATTGAACAATAAGAATGTCAGTACCTGTTACTCATGCTAGATCCAATTATTGGGGATAATACCTGTGTCTGGTTTTTGAAAACATATATTGCCATTTTACAAGTTGACGCCCTGTGTGTGTCTTATTACGTGTTTATTTTTAGTTTCATAAGTTCTCAGGTAATTGGATATAAGAAATATGGCAGAAAGGTAATTCAACCCCTTGTTACGGAAAGGCATTATTGCCAGTTGACATGTAACTATTGTAAGTTAAATCCAAATTTTGACTGGTGTTTCAAATTTCCAGTGATTTTGCCTTTCAATTAGCACAAATGAACTTTATTCATAAGGGGATGAAACACATTTCTCCCCATCTCATTATCATATTAGTGTCATAATCAAATCCAACGCAACGCAGTCCGGTTGTTCAAATATAGAGGCTTCGGTCATGGGATACGTACACTCACATAACTGGCTGTATGTTGATGTCCCCGAAACTTAAACTGCTCAACACACAATCGTCGATTTAGGCGGTTTTGGTGTTCAAGCATTCAAAACCACGAAATGCTAAATCATTTTGCCAATGGTTGTATGAACATAACGTTCCTCTTTGAAGGTAATGGAGAGATAGACTTTGAGGAGTTTCTTATGATGATGTCGAAAAAGATGAATGGCGTAGACCACGAGGCAGAGTTAAAAGAAGCCTTTGAGATATTTGACCGAGACCAGACCGGATTCATCAACCCCGCTGACTTAAAGGTATGGTTGTAGTGAAACTAGTGTAGTGGGTTCATGAGGCGTAGTTAAAGGAACCTTGAAAACAAACAATATTCATCAACACCGCTAAATTGAATGTACGGTAAGAGAGATTAAAAGTATCTTCCATGGCCGAGAGTGTAAGATAGATTCATCCCGACCCGACCCGAGCGTAGGGTGTTTTGCTGAAACGAGGTTTACTGAGTTTCCGCAAAACACCCTGCGCGAGGGTTGGGGTGAACCTATCTTACACGAGCGGCTTTGGAAGATGCCTTTTCTCCCACCTCAGTTAAACAAAATTATGTAAAAAAAAGTATTTTTCAACTGGAACTCTTTTGTGCGTAGTGAAAATAAATGCGTATGGATATGTGATAATTCATGGTTGTCATGGATATGGGCGCAGTGATTTAGATTATGTTAATACTAAAATCGGTCTTTAAAAAGTTCTGAGGAGAGTGAAGCATTATTTTTTGAAAGGTGCGTGAAAACTTTTTTATGGTGACATTTAAAGCGAGAAATAATTAATTAGCATCTTAAATATTGCCACAAGACAAGGTTTCTATGAAGCTACAGACGACAGTCTTTAACAAGGGAGGTAATTACAATGTGATGACCATTAAAAAGGAGTTCCAAACGGGCACTTGTTTTATCTTTGCCCGAGGGCAAGATAATAATTTCTAGCATGGTTTAATGTTTGGATATACTTATCTGAGGTGGGAGAAAATAGTCTACTCGGCTTCCGAAGCGAAGTTTAAGAAGCTTTGTGACCTGATTGTATACATCGAAGACTTGAAGCTACGAATTGCATTAGTAAAAGTTTAGTTGAATCTGATACTCTGTTGAGAAGTATCACAGACCGGACACTTCGATACTGCTGACGTGAATGTTTGGATGAAGCCATGATTATATTGTAAATAGGAGTATGCTTGTCAGTCAGTTTGTCGGTAAGTCTGTTTGTCGTTCGGTCGGATATTGGTTTATGTTCAATGTTTCGTACACATGCTTAACGCCATAAACACAGGTTGAGTTCGACTTTAGGTTCCAACCATCATTTTATGTACTGAATTGTGTCCCCTTTTTCCAATTTGCAAAAACAAACGATGTCCGGACGACAGTTAATGACATGGTCAACGGATTGAAATAAGAGCTGACACCCATGTTTACCATCTTAATTTACATGTCCAGTTTGACTTTATTTACAAACTACCAGCTTTTAACAGAGTTAAGGCCCCTTTCAACATAGAACTTTCCGAAATTCGGAGTTCGAACGATAACTTGAGACAGATACAATGGACATACATAATTGTGGCACATGTGTTTAACATTATAAAATACAGTTTGTCTTTCGTTAAAATCGACTCGAGTTTAGCAAAGTTATGACCTTCTGTGTCCAAATTGTGTTTTATAACTGTTATTATACTTTTTCTGAAATGACTTGTTAAAAATTATTTCATTTTCTTACGAAATATGCATAGGTCTGTAATACCCTTAATTCAACTCCTTTGATTTTAAAAGAAAATAAGCGCATGCATGTTGTCATATTGCACTCCTTTAACAGTTATTTCTCTTTTTTTCTAGAAATAAAAATCAACTTAACTGTACGTGTTTACCTTTCAGTTCGTGATGTCCCAGCTTGGTGAAAAATTGACTGACGAAGAGGTTCGTGAGATGATGAGAGAGGCAGATACAGACGACAGAGGCAAACTCACATGGGAAAGTAAGGGTGTTGATATTGTAGGTGTTAAATCTAGGATAGCTCAGGAATTAGCATGTTACCTAATAGAGTTTATTTGATATAAACACAAACAATTCGAAAGCCTAGTATTTACGTTCTATTAGACAAGTGCATGTGTTTCAAAGAGCTTTGCAAATTTTACAAAATATTTTTTAAACACGGTTTAAAATGGAATTGCTTTGGCCAAAATGATCGACACTATCCATTCGACAATGGTACTTTTTCCACATGCTATTGAGTATCTTTCTTATTTGAAATATATCATCATGAAACCACACGGCATTTCTAATTGGATAGCCTGGAACTTAAAAAAAACGTTTCCGGATAAATACAAACGGGTTTTCACAATTATCTGAACGAAAAAGTATTTATTTTTTTAAAAATGTGCTCAACTCCGTATTACACCATATTTTGCAAAAGATGTATGATATACTCTTGAATAGAATTGTATCTCGAAACTACATTAAAATGACATTTCGAATCCAGTTAATTTGTGGCCGTCCCCACCCTCTTTTGTACTTTTCGTATATTGAAAGGAACCTAATCAAGCTCTTAAAAGGCCGTAAGCGAGATGATCAGAGAGGATGATAGAGAAGACAGGGGCAAAATGAAGTAGGAAGGTAGATTTGATGATAAATAGAGGATAGGCGTTTGTCGCAATATGTTTTTTTTCCGTGTGAACACCAAACAAAAGTTTGAAACGTATGTAAAATACTAACCTTTGGTGTTATCGAGATGAAAGTTAATGTCATCCTACCTCACACTGTAACAAACAATTTGTTTTTGCATTATATGCCTAAAACGAATTTAAATTACCATTTACCGTATTTTATCAGAAAAAAACAGCATGCATGCATATATGTAAAGTAATTTTGGCAAAAGAGGTCATTGGATTTGTGTCCTGTGCGTGCTAACGTTTGATTTGGGTGTAATAACGGGCTAAAATGTCGAAACAGAAAAAAGTATATATACGATTTTTTCACCTCGGAAGGTTCAACTGTGAAATGAGAGTTTAGAGGATTTGCTCATTTGTCATTTCAGATGCTAAACTCGTATTTAGCCTTTGTTGTGGCATTTCTAGATTAAGTTAATCCCTTCAAATGGTAAAAGTATGAAGGTATTAAGTTGATTAACTGTTCACGACTGTTCATATGTGTTTATGCTAAAGCATGATAAAAATGATAATGATAAAACGCTGCATTGTGAGGAACATAATTATTATATTTATATAATCAACACTTATTAATATTTATTGGGGTCTCATACGTACAACCAAAATGTTATTCATGATTAAAAAACGGTTCGACATCTCCTCGAGATTATAAGTATCTTCCATGGCCGAGAGTGTAAGATAGGTTCATTCCGACCCGAGCGTAGTGTGTTTTGCGGAAACGACGTTAACCGAGTTTCCGCAAAACACCCTGCGCGAGGGTCGGGATGAACCTATCTTACACGAGCGGCTATGGTAGATGCTTTTTCTCCCACCTCAGTTAAACAAAATTAAGTAAAAATGTATTTTTTGCTGGAACTCTTTTGTGTTAAGTGAACATAAATGCGTATGGATATGCGATAGCACGTGGTTGTCATGAATATGCGCGCAGTGATCTAGTTAATGTTAATAGTCAAATCGGTCTTTTTAAATAGTTCTAAGGAGAATGAAGCATTATTTCTTTAATGGTGCGTGAAAACTGTTTTATGGCGACATTTGAAGCGAGAAATAATTAATAAGCGTTCTAAATATTACCATAAGACAAGATTTCCTTGATTCTACAGACGACAGTCTTTAACAAGGGAGGTAATTACAATGTGTTGACCATGAAAAAGGAGTTCCATTCGGGCATTTTATCATCGCCCGTGGGCAAGATAAGAATATCTAGCATGGTTAATTTATTGGATCTACTTATCTGAGGTGGGAGAAATATTTTATCAAAACACAAGCCAATCCGACCCGCAAACATAGTGCCAACTTATTCGAGATATGCTCTTTAATGCAAAAAGCATTATAAGATGATTAATTAATGTCATTTGTTAAAGAAATTACTTAATATGTTTAGTGTCGAGTAGTAGTAAGAAGATAAATTGCAAGCCGTAAGAGGGGTTTGTTTGAGGTCATCGAAAGAAATAAGTAAGTGTCTTATCACTGAAATGCTTATTTCTGTTGGAGAAACAAGATTAAATTGCTACCTACAAATGCCCGGAAAATTTTCTCTGACGGATGATACGTACTGTATCGAATAAATACATCATTTAAAAGCGCAAACTAAAATAAAAGTATGAAACCAACAGCAGGGGTTAATCAGTGTGATGCAGAAAAGGGACAGCGTGCTAAGTGTGAAAGATGCACATTTTTATATAGCATAGTCACTACGAGAGAACGGACTGTATCATAACAACGATATGTCCTTATCTAGGAATTCATTGTTTCATCATAAATAATTAATTGGCGCCTATGAACCGGTCTTTAGGCTCTCTTTTTATTGTCTAAATATTTGTTAATCTCAATTTTATACGTTTCATTGCACATAATGAATTCACAAGAAACTATTTTCAAGATCAGTCCAGCAAAGTTAAAGACGGGATTAGTTTTCGAACATTTAATCAACCTGACCATATTAAAGAAATCAATGAAACATACTCGGATGAACTGATCTTGATAATTTTACTTTAAGGTTTTAAACGCAAATATATAAAAAGGGCAACATTTAATCTAAACTTTCTACTATTTATTAAAAGATATACTTATTTACGTTTATTAAAACCGGATACAGATAACTTGATGTTGGAGGATAACAGAATGATGCATGTTTTATTTTTATTTTTTTTCACACTTTTTCATGTTTGTTTTTCAGAATTTTATGCCATTATGATGAAAGAAGGCTGAGCGTCTCGGCATCCACAACTATCGGTGTAGTTTACATTTCCTTGCCATAATATGATATAGAATGGATTCAACAAGTTGTCCTTGATCATGAGTCTGACCTTCATGTGACCTTGTGGTCTTCAGTTGCTGTTATATCCTTCTTCTGTCACACTTCGCTTGTGTTCGCGTGTTTGTGTGTCTTGAAAATAAATGGTCATAAAGATGTGAAAATGTTATAATGTTTTGGTTGTTCTTGTTGTCGTACGCTTTTATCATAGACCCCAATTTCCATTTTAACGATGGGGTTTACGAATAATCATTAAATTTGTTACATTTGTTAGATAAATATATACGTTTTAAGGCAATCATAGCACATTGGTTTTCCAAGTAATAAGTATATGCCTATAAATTTCCTTTTCCATAGCCAATAGTTAGAATACATCACACCGTATTGGAAAATCTGTATTACCGTACCATTCTGTCGTTTTCTGATTCCGTATTATGCTAGTACGGTGTGTAGTTTAGGAACTACAATGTACTTTCGCGTCGCTAAAATAGCGTGACAAATACCTTTAGTTAAACGTTTTTCAATACTAATACTCTTATGATCGAAATGGTACTTGACAAAAATATTATTTTGCAAGAAAATGTTCGTGCAAGAAACGACAAGCATTTCAATGTCAACCGTGACACGGTCGACGAAAACTAAATTGGTTGAAAATGAGTGTTCAAGTTGATTTTACATCGTTTTAAATTTACCATTCTTTTCTATTGAGACTTTTGAATGAAAGCCGTAACAAAGACTTTGACGAGGCAAGGTCAGAGAGTTAAGTCATTTACGCGGTTTGTGCAATACAATTAATAATAATGTTATTGTGATAGAATTTGTCTTCTTCGTGTGTTTCTGGTGATGGTTCTTACACTATTTCTCGAAACAATTCTGTGTCATAGCGGTTCAATATTGTAATTATTAAAGATGCAATCATACTCCCCGATCAGATTTACCACAATTAATGACATTGCTTTAATATTCCAAAAAGGATGAATAAATGTCGAAAACAATGGTTCTGATGAAGGAAACAGAGTTGAATTTGAAATAAATGAGCATAAAACATGGTATTTCTACCTAATGAAACTATAGTAAATCACAGTAAATCTTTTAGCATTCACCATTCATTTAATATTTTTGCGTACTCAGTTACAATCTTGTTATCAGTAATTAATGTTTTCCATAAATGCATTATTTAGTACGCAGTTAAAGGTTTATCAGTCAAAATATATATGTGTTATACAAAAGTTTTAATATCGGCTTTAATTTCAATGTTGTCGGCAATACAGTTATTGAGTCATTCAGGTACTTCTAAGCATAAACTGTTAAGCACTTTAGAAAACTGCCATATATCCCCATCATTATCTATGGCGCCCTTTGGATTGTTTATGAGTATTTGATCAACTTACAAGTCTATGCAATTTAATAAATGAAGCGATGACAAACATATGCAGACAATGCTCTTTTAAGCCGGAAGAGAAAAAGAAATACGGATGTTCCTGGAAGTAATTCATTGTAGAATTATGTCTGTCTACAATTTCTAATCCAATACATTTATCTTGTTGACCTGACTCCACCATATGGTTTCATTGACTGAAGTTAATTCCTCATAATTTAGATGTATTTCCTGGTTTACCAGGAAAGCATTAGTGATGAATAAAAATCTATGTATAAGGGGCAAAAACATTTTATCGTTTGTTTAAGCATATTTCAATCAAAGTCTTAAACAATGACTTAAAACTTTCGTAGATAAAATAGCAGGATATGCTAAATAATTACGCTCAATGCCTAGTAGTTTCGTCTAAGGGAATAAGGTCTGAATTCAAGACATTTGTACAGGCTATACAATTTGACAGCGATATGCTGTAAGGTAATCCTGTTATAGTTATAGGAAGGTGGCTGTTATTGCGTATAGCGCTCTTTTATTCAAAGCTATGAAGCAGTAACTGTCATGTGGAAAGTAACGCGTAACTTCATTCTCTCAGTTTGGCGTAAAAGCACCTTAAGATATCTCTTCTGATTCAGGAAGTAGTCTGAGAGAAAACTTCAACATCTACTGAAATTTAAAAAAAAACGCACGTGATACCGTTTTCGAAAACTGTATGTTTTTTCATGTTTGAGTTTAATCTCCCTCCCGATGAGTATAATTCAGCCAATAGAACGCAATTGACCTTACGACAGGATTTGATTGACAGGTCCTATCAGCCAATCAGAATGCAGGGCTGATAAGCCGTGTTGCTATCCGCCATTTTGTCCGTCAAACTGACCAGAGTCCGTCATATACATGCGCTGACAATTCCTCGCCTTTTTAAGTATTATGGTAAAAAGGTGTTGTCATGGCACTTGTAATTCGGATACAAGGTAACCAGGCCGACTAAAGATGGCTTCCAATTCGTTCCGTATTCGAAACCAGCGAGTTATTTAGAAAAATGCAAGTGCTGAATCAGACTCTGTGGAAGACCTCATCAACAGCTGAACTTGGAAATTTTGAAAGATCGTTCAAAGGCGAAACATCCATACGTCTGTACAAAAGTATTTTTTTGAACAAAACTACTTATTTCAATCCGCTCAAAATTTATTTAATACTGAAATTGTCCGTGCATGACCTAAATATGTGTTACTATTTTTAAACTATAAACATCGTACATTTATACTTTGGCTTGTGTTGTCAAATCGGCATTAATGGCCATTTAATATCAGGTTCAACATGGACACGATTGATTTCATTCAAGATAGAGGTATTTTTGTTGATACCGTTATGTAGTTTTTATAAACTGCTTTGCTTTCAAAGTAAATCAGGAAATATCGTACAACTAAATTTTTGTCCGAACCATCGCATGCTTCCGAATCTCATCTTCTCGTATGGATCCTATGTAAACAATGGCTTTTGTAGCTGTCATTCCGACACATTTCATAGATTTCTTATTTTCATATCAGCACTTTGTCGACGGGAAATCCAATCAAGAAAACCCTGACCCTCAAGCAGCTACTGTATTTGACCAGCTCACACCAGCTAGGCCTCCTCCAAAACTCAGATAAATATTTGAGCCACCAAAAAAATACGAGAACAGATCGGTCTGAATCGTTAAGGTATTATTTTCTGTATAAAACAATTTATTTCACTGTACATTTAAATCGATTATTATGTTCATTAGAACTTGATTCTGCCAAACATGTGCTGTAAAGACTTAGACTTATTATGAATAAAGAACAAGTCAAACATGTACATATTTTCATTGTTATTCTTATATTTTGGGCCATTTACGTAAATCTACAATATTTAATGATAGTTCATCCTGATCCAATGTTCAGAGTCCGGATCACATGCACACTCGATTAATAGTATTCTTAAAGTTGCACTCTCACAGAATTCTAGTTTGACACTTTTTGTCTCAGAATCGGCTTATTTTGGCATTCTTTAAATTAAGACCTAATATATAAATCACAAAGCAAACTTCTCCGAGCCAAAATATGATAAATCAAATCCTGTGTAAGTTGTCAAAGTGATCAATCTGTGAAAGTGCAGCTTTAACAGTGAAAAATAACTTCTGCTAATGCTATATATTTTAAAATATATTTGCCATTGCAATAAAGAGATATTCACCTACAATATCATACATAAACACCAAAGAAATATCAAAGTTTAAGTAATGTTTGCAAAACAACAATGTATTTAATAAATCTGATATTAAATATGCAACAACTGGTGTTATAATCCAGAACTGAAGCTAACATCATAGAGGTACATCCTTCCAAGAATCCATCAAAACAACATGCTGAACAACTTCAAGAACTCTCTTCAAAAGACCACACTTTCCTGAAATAAATAAAAGATGCCAATATTAAAATAAATCAGTTACATGTATGGTTAAATATTTTAATACTAGCTGTAAATGCTACTGCCTTTGATGTTTGCTTCCTACATGTATATCATACTGAAATATTGACAAGATAATAGCTAATGTTTTGTGGTTGTTGTTTTTCTCTGGACAAATAGTCCATTACTTTTGTACAGCAAAGTAAAACTAAATGTTATAAAAAGCTTTAAAATAGGTCCTACCGATTAATTGTAAAACTTGTCATCACTGGTTTTCTCTTGCGGTTGACATTGCCTGGACTGGCAAATATCATGTGTGTGTGTGGGGGGGGGGAGGTGGCGGTTTCCGGTCTTATGCTAGGTCCCCTGTTGCGGTAGGCTTGTTGAAGACAATAATAAGCCAATAAGGGGACTTCCTTATCTCCATCAATCAGAATACTTTAATGGTGTCAACGGTAAATAGCAGGAGACCCTCCACCAGCCTTAACCGGTAAATGAGGGGAGGGTAGTGTGTGTGGGTTAGAACCAGCTGCCCGGTCAGCTTAGTTGGTTAGAGCGCCGGGCTAGTGTTCTGGTGGTTGTGAGTTCGAGCCCCACACCGGGGGCAATTTTCCTCCCAGGTCTACTTTTACAGCCAGAGTGTGTGAACATGTTCCACAATTTCTGTAAGAACAAAAATCAAAGCATGTGAATGTTTGAGCAATGCAAAAGTTACAGATTGGTATCACCCACGATTGTCACTTGTCAACTATTACATTATTATTCATAAGGGGGAGTGTTCAATCGCTTAGAACTGAAACTTTTTATGCATAACTCCAATAAACCATTTCTGCTCATACTATAGAATACAAGGTTAAACTGTATAGCTGGCATGTAACGTTATTTAATGTCACTTCCGGGTTCCCCATTCGGGCCATTTATGTTTTACTCATATTGTGCGATGATTTAATCTTTAATTCAACAATACTGTAAGAAGGACCGGTGTTATTAAAAGTTAAACTTACCCTTGTTTGCATTTACAGTATGCGTCACGCACACGCTTTTCCTTTGTATCGATGTCAATGTTGACAACATGGCGGCTATCCGATTTTCTCTGACTTGGATAGATTTCACCCCGTCAATGTTAGATATCGTCATTTTCTAAAGATATATCGAGCCTTCCGATGTAGCAGCCAATTACAAATTCCTTTGACTTCTATTTTTTTCGCATTGTAATGTCACATTTATGATAATTTGTCAGGAATATCGGAAAGCGAAACGACGCGAGACGCCATCACTTCCTCTTTTTTTTGACGGACATAGACAGAGTTCGCTCCCTTGATATCAGGGGGCGTGGCTTAGAAGCCGCTGTCGTAAGGTCAATTGGCTGTATCTATTCTCGATATCTGCTCATAATTTTGGTGGAAAAGGCGTTTCAGCAAGATTAGCATTGACTGAAGATTTTAACATTTTAATATAAAACAGTTCAATTCATGATCCGACCGTTTACAATTTGCATTCTGCAGTAGCGGGTATTCATTTTTAAATACTTTCCAAAATAGCTTATCCACAAAAGCAACATTTATGTAAGATCTTGAACTGTTACAATAATTAATATATAAGTAGCATACTTTACAAAGTAGATATGATACTTTTTTCGTTGAGCAAACTATATCATACTAACGAAGGTGTAATACATCGCCTGACAAATACATGAACAGTGATCACCCACATTCCTTTTTTGCAAGTGTCCTTCATGGACTTGATGACTTCCAAGGTGGTACCTAACAATCATTGATAAACACCCCTATTTTTATAAAGTATACATGCACTGTGTTGTTTGTTGAGTGTTGTGCTGTTGTTCTATGATTCTGGTTTGTGATTGATAATGTTTGTGCTCTATGTATTTGGCGTTGACCCTATGTCATTAAACGGGGTTTATGTTTAAGATTTTGCCTACTGTGATTGTTTCTGTAGTTTTCATATAAATATTGATGAACACTACTCAAACTGATTTGATTACAAAATCTGATTCTGTTTCATAATAACAAAACGCTGAGCGATGTAAATTTGGCTTAATGCTGACTATTTTTAGTTCTGTTCGCGTCGCAAAATCGAAATGCACATGAATATGTGAAAACTATTTTCAAACATTATTTACGTCTGCAACATCCATTTGAATTAAAGACTATTCAACACGATAACCGGAACTTTGAAAAAAAATCAAAACAATCCCGAGGCGAGATCTTGCTGACTTTCACTACGAATACTGCAGTGGGGGCATAGTTGGAACTGTGCATTGACAGTCATAATAAATACACTAGTCCATGTATAATTGCATTGGATTAAGCGATGTACAATACTAAAAGAATTATTAAACCAGAAACTAAGAAGCGTTTGGGTATGCGATGTCACTGTTTTCTTTAACTAAACTAAACTAAACTAAACTGTATTATCAACTACAAAGTGTATATCTCTTAGTTTTATCATATTGTATCACTCTATAAACTCATAACGTACCAGATCAATTGAAAGTCTCGTTCTTTTATCAATCTGCTATGACATATCAAAGTTGACTACAAAGTATTATTTCCGATAAACGAAACGTTTGAAATGAAACTGCGTCTCTGCCTCTCATTGTTTTATTTCACAGATCAAAGCTTCTGCTACATTACATTTGCAATATGCAGTGAACCAATCTTTTCTATATTATTTGGAAAAATGCATGTTATTTAAATCTCCAGTTGAATTGTGATAAATACACACAGAAAATCGAGTATTAAAAATGCAGATATTTCAAACCATTGTTTTGTCAACATTAATATGTTCTTCGAAGGAAGGCTTGAATAGGTTAAAAAATACAATGGTACCTACAGGTACAAATTCAGTAGAATAACATTGAACCGTGTGCCGGATTAATACCACCAGGAAAAAGGCCAAGCAAAAAGCAAACAAGAGCCACAACGCAACAAGTCATTGGTAAATAGGGGTTTCCGCCTAGGCACGGTCAATAAAAACTAATCAAGAACGCAAGTGAGGTTAAACCGGTTTGGTGTTTTTTTTTTATTTCCTCTTTTTGAATTCACACTAAAAGGATATCCATCTAAATGTGATTGAACTCCGATTGCTGTCCATTTATGTGATATCATAAAAAAATACTTTAATGATTTGTAACACATATTTTTGTAAGTTTGAATGTAATGTAGCGATGAATATAATAAAAAAACTTAAATCGTTGCCTTTTTCAGATACCATATACAAATACTAAACAATTATTATGTTAATCTCTTCCTGAATTTCTATATCAACATATAGATAGTTAATCACCCCATATTTTTTGGAAACATGTCGTTCTACTTCCTGCTTGCCAATTGAATTGTGAGAGATTATTAATTTTGACATCATTGAGCTCGCTTGACAAGACGACAATTTGTGTCATTTGATCGGTAGTATTAAATCTAAAAACGGTAAAGATAATTGAAAACGCGACTTGCAATTTGTTATTACACAATGTGGTCAACGGCAGCTTTACTGGTTGAACTTCAAAAATAGACACAAATGTTCTTTACAAGGAGTTCGTTAATGATCATGAGTTTTATTAAAATTTGGTATGCATATGTTGAATGTGTTTACTTCGACTGAATCATGTGGATGAGTAATGTTTCCAATGTGACTTGAATCAAGTTGATTAAGCGATGTCAAATAGGTGCAGACCATATTATTAATCACCTTGAATGCGCAGGATGGATACAACCAGATTTAGATATTGGTATATATCCATCTCCAATCCAATATGTATATTGTAGATCTGTTTTGGATAAATATTGTCCATTGACCAACAGTTTTGCATTACCATAACCTGTTGTTAATCCACCCATAATTCACGTCGATCCACTTCTCTGAAAGCCGCGAGTAAACAAACGTGCTTGGAGAAATATAACAAGAAACGATATATCAATTAAAAAACTATTATTTTACCATTGTAAACATCCATATTGAGTTCATATATACACTGACGTTTGATATAAAAGACTCAATAAAAAAATATTCGGAAGTGAAGCTGCAAGTTCCGGTTAAAAAGATAATTTCAGAAATTATAACATTGTTGTCACATTGTCTTTTCAAAGTCATTGTTTTCCAGCGTGCAGGTTGACTTACATTAACCCTGTTTAAAGGCGCAATGATCAAGATCAAACACACCTAAACAAGAGGAACCACGACGCTACAAGTCAACAAACAATAAACAAAAACATGTATTTTGTCATTGATGTATGATTGATTAACCGCCTTGGAACGACCAGCAATAAACTAAGCTATGGCGTATTTGATACGTAGATAAGACGCCGTATAGTTTGCACTACTTTTCAAAAATGTTTTACATTAACAAAACAAATAAGATTGATTAAGGGACGGGCCCAGCTTCCAATCTGTGTTATGAAAAATACAAAATGTCTAAGCTTAAAGCTTTGTCCTTTATATCGGTCATGACGATGAAAAAAGAGTCCCGACATCAAACTGGTTTGGGATTGACTATATACTAGTATTCTAAATGCGGTCTTCGTAGTATTTGTAATGTATTACATACTATATTGATTACATTTTAATTTACAGGTGCTAGACATCAATTAATAAAAATACGGTATTACATTATTAGAAGCTTGTAGATCGAGGAGATGGATCTTGTCAGGTCATTGACTCTGTGTGTTCATGTTTGTCATCGAGATAACAATACTTTTTGTTATTTCGAAACATAAGGACAAAGATGTATGAAGGTTTTCCAAATAGCAAACTATGTTTTACAAACGACGCATTTCGTTTTGTAATTATATTTCGTTTGGATTATTACGAGGGCTATTTAGTTGGATGAAATTATTTTCATAGAGAGTTTGCATGTATAGCTTAAGTAAGGTGGTAAAATAGTTTTACCAACTATATAATTATCACACCATTGTTTCAAATTAGAAACTAGTATTTGACGATTGGCAAACGAACATTTGTAAAATTCATTCTGCAAATAGCATATTACAATACACTGATAGCAATTGTTTCCCCGACTTCTCTAAACTATTACTAATAGACGAAATTAAGCCCATGTTCTTTACTAAAGTTATGTTGTTACAGCCTACCCAGACTTAATTTTGATTACAAAAAGGCAAACATATCATGGCGATTACCTACTGGGAATATGCAGTTTGGAAGTGCCAAAAATAAGCAATTGACAATGTCTCAACGCTCTTCAATCAATTAGATTACCTAAAGTTATATAATATTCAAGCAGTCTGCACTGTGCTGACCTGACAACATACTGTCGGAAAACAGAACCGTTTACATAGAACTACTTCCGATCTGACGATATCAAGCTTTTGAAATATAGCAGGGCAATTATCTGTTCATAAATATGTTTTAGATATATTCATTTGAAAGAATAAAGTTTGCGTGTTTTTGAGATTATAGTGGATAAAATCGGAAAGCATATATAATGCTTTATTTCATGTTTTACTAATGTAACGACGCTTAATTATTTTGAATGCGCCAGTCAGAGTGGCAAACCCCCCTCCAAAAACCCCTTTTCATAAAATCAGTACTTTAATTGCCATATTTTATATAAATGACGATACCAGAAAGTGTCAAATACGCAATTGCAATTACCTTTTCCTATCATGGTTCTATTCATTTGATTTAAACTTCACAGCTAAACTCAACTCATCAAGTTTAGCCTAATAATGCAATATAGTGTGTATTTGTTTCTTTAGAATTAATTTTACATTGAATTAACATCATTTCTGCAACCGGATTATGTAAATGCTATGAAACTTGTACAGATCAGTGATCTGTGATCGATGAATTGACGTCAATGGTATCCATGGTTGTCCTTAATGATAAAATAACTTTCAAAACATGTTTCAAATTGCTAATCCGATACACGAATATTTCATATTAGGAATTGAAATAATAAAACCGCCACAACATATTAAGTACTACGGTGAAATACACAAGGCTGCTCAACAAAACATCAAAGAATATTGTTAAAGCCAAACGAAATGAGAAAAAGGCTGAACGGGGCGTTTTTCTTAAAGCGCATAACAAAAATAATGCACATACAATGATCAGTATAATGTCATTATATACCATTTTACGAACAAAACAGCTACTCTACCCACAAAGAGCGATTACTCGTATTAATCTGCATTTGTGTCGGTTTTAAGGTAAACCATCAATAATTTATAAGAAATCACATTTAGAAGCTAATTATTGTGACGTTTTCACCTAGAGCTTTTTTTATATATATGTATACTGTTTTTTAAGAAAAAGAATAAATGAATTGTTATATAAAAATAGTAACATTTTGTTATTTCCTCCATAGCGTCATTATAGTGCTTTTCAAAATTGTAATTAGTGCAAAAGCAATATAATGGTTATTCAATGTAAAATATTTACTCTCTCTAGTACTTTTCTGCACAAATAAAATGACGTTCATTTTCGCATGAATGCCTCCGACAAATCTCTGGCGTAGTATTTTCGGCGACCTTCTTATTATGCAAATGTTATTTAGGCGCATGCGCATTACACACTTCATTTAAACAATTTCAAACATAACTATAAAAGGTATTTGGTATTTAAGAACAGAAAACTGTTCTATTTGAACGAGTTCACTGTAATTAAACTGAATTGTGTGTTTCAAGACATGAAAATAAAGAGTGCCAGAGATTCATTCTGAACAAATTCGGTTAGACTTGTGGATTTTTCAAGCAAATGATGGAAACAAAATTGGCAGCACATGGTTTTTGCTTTTTCCTATGTGGATTACTCTCAAAAATTATATTTAATATTAATCCTTACCATTCGTTTGTAAAAGTGAAGCCCTTTGAAATGATTTTAAGAAAAAACTGCATAACAATAAGTGTGAGAAAACTTGTGTACTAAACAATCTATTAGTACAGAATGTACAGATTGGCAAAGTTTCATACTTATGTTATACATTATATACTTAAGTATCAAATTATCTCTTTTTCAACGCAGCATTCCAGCTTCAATTGCTATGCAGTAACCGACTCCTCTGGTCTAAAGCAATTGCAGAAAATGTCTTTGAATTCCTTAAGATGACACTATAACCACTTTACAAATCAATTTGGGTCAGCGTTGAGCGTTATTCCCAGATTCGATGGGAAGGAGGACAGAAAAAAATAGGCTGTACAACATCGTGAGGATCAGTTAAAAGCGTGTTTTCAAAAAGTAAAGATAAGATTGCGCAATACGGGTTCGTTTTCTGCAATATAGCAGTTAATTTGCTTAAAAGTGTAATGGCGTTTTAATAGCCTATTAGGTATTTTTTCCTATTATTTCTTATGTTGTTCGCATTCTGTTGAACTATAATAAGAATAAGAACACGCCTTTGTCGGTCAATGAACGAAAGCATTGGAGAAGTTGGACTTGGACCTGTTGCAAATACTGCTAAACATAATCGGATTTCGTCGGGGTCTTTACTAAGTATGTTCTTCCTGGGCTTTTTTCAGTTTAGAAGGAATTTAACTTCTGTGAGTACATGTGAGTAAAGCATAAATAGTTACAGTTTTGTTGTTGAAATATTTGAGTTAGGAAGTCGTAAATATAAGTTACAGGTTTACCATATTTTCACATGTGTAAGTAAAGGACATATAACATTGCAAAACATATCCATGCCTCCGTTAACCCGTAGGGAGTATCTAACTTGTTTTGTCTCTTTCATAACTTCCAAAATTGTGTTCGTTATATGTTAACAGAACGTTAGTAAATGCTCGTAAGCATGATTCCCCTGTTGAAAAATAAACGACAACGAAAGGATGTTTAATATAAATTGACAGCTTTCGGAGATACCTTCCATTTGAATTTTCTCCCCCTGTCATGATAGGGTATAATCTCCCTCCTGACGCTAAAATTCCACCGCGATTTGTTTTATCAAGAGGAGATATTTGAACATTAGTTTCCATCAGACCTGTTTCACCACATTTCGTTTCTGTGAAAGATTCTTATCACGACGTTGTCATTCTTGTTATATTAGGCAAGATCGTGTGTATGTTTCGGTCGACATGTAGAAGCTGATGTTTTCAACATTTTCAGGCCTAAATATTCAAATACCGATGCATCTAGTATCATTAGAAGAGTGTTTGCATAACGACAAGCTGTCATATGTTTTTCCAAAATATGTATTTATTTATGTTTAAGTTACTCTTGTAAAAAAGCATGTAAAAAGTAAACACGTATGCTAACATAAACACATTCGATTTGATGATGTAAATTAAAAACATCATTAAAGATGAAATATAATTTGTTTCTTAAAAAACATTAAACTTCGTTTGATAAAACAAGCGAAGGCATCCGGCAAAAAAAGTTTGTTTCACATGATTACTGTTGTTTTAAACTGGCAACTTCATGCGTGAATATATGAACTATATGTATACAAATTGCTTTTAATTAGTCTGATATGATAAGCCATTTTAATAAACCAATTTACATTGTTAACAAAAAATATACGGCTGTGAAAACATTCCCTGTTGTTCTTATACCTTGGAAAACGGCATGTTAATCGTTCATGCTAATACTGTGAGATCAGATTGGCTTCACCTTGCCATTTTTCAGTTTAACTAGCTTTGCTATGTCACTCTGTGCCGCATTAAAGTTTTACTTCAGGAAGTCTTTTAACATGAAAACTGCATGTCAATCCCGTGGAACGTTTAAAAATATGTCCCCGTTAACTAAGAAAAGAAGCCTTTTGAAATGTCTTATTAAACCTCTGCAATAACTATGCCTTTATATAACTGACCTGTATATGACAGCATATTCTATATGCAATTTTCACAGTGCAGAAAATCACACATCGTATCGAACTGTTAAGAAGTTTTAGAATAGTTAGAATATATTTGGTTTAACACGAAGTGTAACACCATCGTCTTGTGTGTTGTCATTTATATACAATAAGACACATTTTAAACATCAAACTATATAGTAAGTAAGTAAGTAAGTAAGTATAACATTAATTATACAAAGTGAAACATTCTCAAAAAATGAATTTTAGGTATATGTGTCTAAATTTCTTTAGGCAGATAACTAAACATTCCAATTATTTTTTTTTCTGATCGGATCTAGACCTCATTGCAAAGGTCTTAAAGATAACTTAACTTTACGTGTGTATATTTTAGTTTTCTCTTCAATTAGAGAACTTTTCGTCTAATTCAAGTTTCTCTCCATTCAGACAACAATAACGACAGAAGCATTATGGCATTTTACAGAGATATTGGTTAACAAGACGTCTTCACTTGCATCACATATGCATATTTTCTCTAGAAATAGCTCGTTTATTATTGTTTTAAATTCATTATTTAATTTCCGTTTTTTTTGTTTGTTAAATTGACATAGAAATGACGTTGAAATAGGGTATATGTCAGCGCATTTACATAATCAAGTAAACAAAATAATCCAGTTTTAGAAACCGTTACCGCAATTACGGTGATTTTTGTTTTTGTTGTTAAAAATATGTCAAAGCCTTCCACGAAAGAGTTATCGTTCTGGGCGTTCAATAACATAATTTTTTAATTATTATTTAGAAGGCCCATAACGATAACTCTTTCTGACAATATATGTGACGCAACGTTGACATAACATGATGCAATATATATTCAAAGTTTCCTTGAATTGAATCTCCTCCTGCAAATCAATTTGAGTGTAAAAAGCATGATACACAGTTGAAATAGCAAACAAAAATAGTGACCAAATTATGTTATCTGCCAATTTCGCTGGTAATATCGGGATCAATGTCCGGATTTTCCATTCCCATTTTCATATAGACACAAATATAGTCATACACTGTTTTCCACGCTTCTGCAACATTTTTCGTATAATTTTCTTCAAGCACTTCTTGGAGACCATAGTTGAGGGAAGGCCATAATTTCTGAAACAAACAGAAAAAGAAGGTCTTAATCACATATTTAAAGTGTAATGATACGATTTTGCTGACTCTTAGAAATCGCATTTCCCTCATCACTTTCTTAGATAAACGTCGAACACTATTTCAATTTGTCAGATATAAATTGTTATTTGAGTAAATGGTAACTCATTTGGTATTTAGTTTTGGACAAAGCTAATGTTTCTGCACGAGGACGACGCCGAGGAAGACGACAAAATGGCTGTTGCAATAACTCGACTTTTTTTTTGAAAGACAGACGATTTAAAAAACAACAACTTGTCATGTGATTTCTTAAAACTTACTTAAGGAAAATACAAATTTATCTTTGTTAAAATCAATTATATTTAAACACTTCTGGTTTGTAACAAACTGATTACAAAAGTATCGGCATATAATGTTGTCACTCAGAACCTCATGAATAGTTGCTACTTAAAAGTTACAAAAATCAGAAGAAGTAATTATTCGCAGTTGCAAATGCATGTCTGGCCTTTGGGGAATAGAATTGACTTAAACGACAGGACGTCGCTAATAACCGCCAATCTTCAAAAATGACATCCAAATTTCTTCACCTGTCTAGGAGCCTATAACCTGCTATACGTGATAAAGACTCTATTGCCTGTATTGAGTTAAGATATCTGAAAAATAAGTTTAAAATGTCTGGTTGAATTTTAATACATACACTCTGTTTCGTCTTGTCTGATGGATCAATTTCAGTGTTTTGAATTGACATTTGCACATTATGTTTAAATGATTAGACATTTACTATATAAAACAGTCCGACAAATGTCTCTAAATCATTAAGATTCTATCGAATTATTTACCTTTTATGTTTAACGATAATGCGTATTTCTATAGCTAAACCATTTGGAAACGTGTTAAGACCTTAAGTTGTACGTTTTGAAATGGTAGTTTGCTTAATAAGTTCACATTGCCAATGGCTAAGTATATTGGCACAGCTTTTTGTTAACAGACACATGGACGTCAACAAGACTTGGAAGGTGGTAAATGAGGTTTTTGAGTGTTAAACGTGTCCATATATTCAACAACAGTCACAGGGGTCGATTCCAAGCGGAGGTCAGTTCTGTCCCAAGCCTCACATAAAGTACTGACTAGATATAACAAGAAAACAATGATCTCCATTGAAATTGATATCCTAACAGGTCAGAATCAAATGAATCTTGCTCTTGTATATTATCTTACTAACCTTGACCATCTGTGGTTTGACTTGTCGCTGCACGTGCGTCTGACCAATTGAAATTAAAACACTGTTGAGAATTCTTGAGTCGTCCAAACTTTCCACAGCCGCCCCTAACCCTTCCATCACAGTGACTGCGTGTCGTTGTAACATATCTTTGACAATGTTTGTCTCCAGCTTGTTGTCGTGGTTCATTTGCACAATCTTTGGAAATACCGTCTTCATTTGTGGTTCCATTTCAAATAGCCTGGAATTGAGTGTAAAATAGTATCTTTAGTTTAAAGCCTTTTTGCCTTATTTATAATCATTGAATATGTGGTATTGTATATTAATGGTATTGAAGTTTTATACACATTTAATGTTTATTGACCTGTCAACTTTATATGTACTTGAAATATAAATATATCCGAAGAAAGTGTTCCATACAAAGACGTTAAGAGCATGTGATATGGTTTTTTATATCAACGAATTTAAGCTTATTTTATCATACAGACGCCAGCGATAATATTGCCAAGTGTACCCTTCAATGCACCAACGATGGAACACTTCTCCTTAAAGATGTACATGATGGTCTTTGATGATAAAGCATTTATTCTGATTGCTGATGATTTGGCACTTGCTATAAAACATTATCTAAACAGCAACGGGTGTTTTTTGCATGGAAACATAATTATGTAACGTCTATAGCAACATATTTAATAAGAGTTGATGTTTTCCCGATGATGTAAATGACACGGCAAACATCAGTTTCGCGGCCCAGGGTCATTAATATGTCCAAACAGTAAAACTATTAAAATGTTCTAGGAAAGCAAAAGCAAAAACAGTTGAAACCAGTATGATTTAGATTGATAACCAGTGTAGTCTAAAAGGGCGCCGTTTTTGTTCAGTAGAGCCACAGAGAGCCACATGGTTGCGTGATTAATACCTATCGTGCTCATAGACGCCTGCAAATATTCAACGGCGATGTACTAAAGACATCATAGTGGAGATTGTTTTTGCATGATATAATAGTATAACCATTGTAATGACTTTTTTTTATCAGGATTGGCAAACAGTATTAAGAAATTTGTACTGTACGCTGAGCTACTAGTTTACAAATGTAATTAGTTATTGAGAAACGGATTTTCTTGTTGTGTAATTCCACTGGTATGTTACATCCATCATATTGACTAACGTCTTGACTCCTCCAACAATACGCAGATATTATCCATCCTCATTGAGGTAACAACTTTCGTTAGCTTAAACATAACATGTGGTTTACAATTTCAGTTCATCCTTCAAAAATGTTGACTATAATATTTATTTAATAGTTCACACTACACTGTATAATTGTAATTGTAATGTATTTATTATGTATATGAAACACAAAAAACTGTATAGTTTACGTGTAATAAATTCTGTTCTGTTCTGTTCTATCAAAATGCCTTATGAACTCATGAAATACCATTTTAGTTGGTACTAGATATTTTACATTCATTTCCAAAGGTTTATCGTAAATCGGTTCTGTGCATCTGGCAAGTAAATGTATTTTAATTAGTGGAAATATCACATTGATAAAATTCGTTCTAGACACTTTATATCATATTTAATTAAAATAAAAGGTGAATTATCATATTATGTTATTGAAATGAAATAACAACTTTCAGCTTAAAATCAACGGAATTTACAAAGGTAAGTCTATTTTAAAATGTCAATGTATTTTTAAGAGGACTAGAAGAACATAGGTTAAAATTCGATCTGTAAGTGTTGGGACAGAAAATGATTACTTGAGCAAGGTTTAATAGAGTTTGTCTAATATGTATTACGCAGCTACAAATAAATAACCATGCAGAGCTCGAAAGAGTTTAAACAAATAAAGAACTTTCCTTGTTAAATTCAACTCTAGGAGCCTCTTTGATATATATCCTTTATCAATAGAAGTTCCTTAAAATTCTATTTCACGTTGAAGTATTGTAGAAACGACTGAAGGCATGTCCTGTAGAGTATACAGAAAACATTTTTCCATTGATCACCTTGTTAGTTATGGTGTGATGAACATTTCATCGTCTAAAATCTCATCGTTGCAATGAGCTACAGGTACAATTAGAGATGCTTGTTTTCTTGAAGTGTATAGCGTGATAACTATCTCACATCTACCTTTACATGTCCGTGTTATAAGGAGATGATACGAAAAGACGAAAAACAGAATATGACAATTTTGAATGGTTTCTAAACATAATTTTGTATTATCGCGAATTTTACCTCGCATTGTGCGTACCAAATATACTTATAATCCACTTATATGGTGTAGGAATGTGTTTTTTTATTTATGTCCCTAAACGTTTTATTTTTCCTCTGTCAAGCATCTCCATTACATTCCATTTTTTTACTCAGAATGATATAGTATATAACGAAATGAAAGAAACTTCTTTTTTCCAACATTTGACAAAATGATAAATATCCCTTCAACTTTGGATAAAAACTTTGTGTCGAATTGGTTAACAAATTTGGTCGCTTTTGCGGAAGATCGTTTTGGATGGGAGCTCTCTAATTAAAACACTTTTCGAATTTTACAAAATATCTTAAGTGAATTTGATATGAATCTTTAAAAATTTAGGATTTATTTGTTGTTAATATAAGAAAATGATGATATAATTTGTGATTATTGCAATGATTGATATTAATAATATAAATGATTGACTGAGATATTATGTACAACAATTCTGATTTAAACACACCTGAGAAACACGATGAGCCCTAATCTGCCAAGGTCGTCCTTGAGGAGCTCCCAAGACCCCTGTACAAGCTTGACCTGCTCCGTACTTAGCACCATATGCAGGTGCTTGTCTCTACTTGAGTAGGGGATCGCACAGTTTGGCATCTTATTACCCATATCGGCCGCAGTTTCTCCTGGTTTCTATACGGCCGGTGTTTTCAGTCCTGATATGTCTATTATGACATGAATACTCCAATGCAAGGTTCGTTAATGTATGGATCGTGACTGGTTATCTCTCATTGATATGTATGTGTATCGGATAAGGGAAGCCTAATGTTGATATGTATCATTGTTCTCAATATAAAACGTTGAAAGTCCCTTGTTTCATTAAGTATACGTCCGTTGTATTTCGTATCCTTAAATTACACAGTCATTTGTTCTTTTCGCAGCTTACAAGGCTGGGTATTGGTTTTCTTAGAATATCTGAGATAAAATAAAATTCCATCAATTATCACCAATGAAGTTTCTATTGAAACTATCAAAGTTAAAAAAACACGATATCTTAGTGGCGTTAATAAAGAAAAGAAGACCAAGAAACCCATACGTCAATATTCTTGACTAATATCAATATTTAAAATTAATGTTTATCTTAATTACCATAGGTAAACAAAGATAGATAGAGTCTGTAGCGAGCAAAAAAAGCAAACATATTAATCGAATATAAAAACTCCATATTATATTACAGCAGTTCAAAACAAATTACTTCCACGCGAACACAAAGGCAATTATTCCAAAACTTCAACAATCTCCAGAGAAAACTGCACACTATATGTGAAACTGTTCTACTAACAATCCATAAATGCAACAAAACAGAAGCACGGCAGAAATTGTAAAATGCCACCGAGCTTATTTGTCCCTGGCATGTGTTACTGAACTGTTAGAGATGTTCTGTTTAAACTAAAAATGCACAAAAAGCATCTGTCTTTAGTCTTTAGCATACTGCTGACGAGAGTTAAGATCTCTGCACTGATGGCCAATATCAGCGAGCATCGCATATATCTGATGTTTCCGAGCCTTGTGACATCCTATTGGATAACATGATCAGGTGGAACACATCTAGTCAGCTTGTCGATTACTATCTTTATTAGACACAAAGGTCGCTTTGAGATTGCCTAATGTTGTTTCAACGTTGAGATCAAAAGGAAACTGAAAGGTTCTATATAATATTCGTTTCCAAGTCCGTGTGGGTCAATGACAATCGAAGAATTTTCACATTTTCCTTCATTATGTTATGTCGAATATATCGAAAACATAAGATTATGGGAGCCTCCATACAGGAAAAAATGTAATACAGTATCAAGTAAATACTTTTTAGGAAACAATAAATTGAGACAACAACACATGCAATTTGAATTCATATGCAGTTAGTGATCAAAGAAGGGCATATTTTTTTTTCATTATTGCCAAGAAACAAAATGCATTTAAGGGTTGATAGCGGTTTCGATTCCAGCGCCTCTAAGAACAGCTTTGCTTTTATACGTGTGTACAAGTATCAATTATATGTGTACAACCATTCCGAATAAATTGAAAGCATGTCAGGTGATTAGTAATTGCGCCTTGATATTTCAACACAACTAGACAAATTACCATTCCAGTGATGGTATAACGGGATCATTTATAAAAAAAACACACTTAAAATACTAATGTTTCTCGGGATTGCTTTGTATGCTGACTTCAAAATACTCAAGCTATTGTTTGAATAGCTGTGCATTGCATTCAAATTTCAAAAGTATCAATCACCCAAGATGAATGACAAATAAAAGGAAAAAAACTCATTGAAACATTGTTTAAAGCATTAGGCTCACTAGGCACCTGTTCTTGAAACTAGACGATAAAGAATAGCAGTCTGATGATTAATTATATGTTTATTTTGCCCTTTTCGGTAATAAAATATAACCATCTGCTATATTGTCTGGTATATGTAACCTACGATAGCCCTACAGGTCTGCTTTCTTTTCTTCATTTATCTTTTATTGAACCATTCAGATATCTTGCTGTTGTATTTTGCCAGAAATATGTTTTGAAATCACCTTAAACACTTGTGTCGTTCGTTATAAACTGATATCTGATTAATCTGTCATTAACAACTTAATAATGACGTCAATCTTGGCCTTAGAAATGTACACTACTCAGGCGTGATGCTTGTCAAGAGAAGCGATTATTTGCAATTACTTATGCATGTTCGGCGCATTGGAAATGCGACTGATTATAATGACAGGATGTTGATAACAGTAGAGAGTGCAAGAACATTAAACCCAAGGTATTTTTTTTCTTCTTTCCTGCATTACAAAAAAATAAGAAAATGATTATCATGTTTAGATTTCTGAAAACATTCAAGTTCCTAGTAAAAAGCTGTTTCATTTCAGTGTTATGAATTAAGAACATGACTGACTGCATCTTGATTAGACTTTTGAAAACATATTTAAAAATTTTCAGATGACAAAATTCATTGAATCTAGTTAAGATTTCTTAAAACATACTGGAAATATCTTGTCTACACATCTCAACACAATATCATACATTTCATGGAAAAATCTCTGTTTCATTTCAATGTACATTATTTTCTCCGCCAGGACACTTGCTTGAGACTCTTTGTGTTTGTTTTAATTGTCTGGCACTGAGAGTTTCACCTTTGTGTTAAATGAATAGATGATAAGCATTTATTTAGCGATTTGCACTGGAACAGGTCTGAAAAGTAAAGATGCATCTAATATTGATGTAAGCCATAACTTTAAGTTATCAGAAATCTTATCTCCTGTAATAATTACAGGAATGTCATTTTCGTATTAGAAAGGATCTTTGTTTATTCTGGTAGTGTTTAATTTGTTTACCATATGACCCGGCGGCATTAACTTTTACACTGTCATTCAGTAGTTACATTAAAAAGGTGCACGAAAACACATACG
This sequence comes from Mya arenaria, assembly GCF_026914265.1. NCBI lineage: Eukaryota > Metazoa > Mollusca > Bivalvia > Myida > Myidae > Mya > Mya arenaria. The sequence goes on from NC_069132.1 coordinate 42,042,207, forward strand.
CAAGAAAAGCGCAATAGGATTCGAAATAGTAGATAATATGACACATTTTGAAATACGAGGGTTGTCCGGAAAGTTTTGAGACCGTGTCTATATTTCAAAATGTTTTTCTATATAAATCGACAAACAATAAACAGCTGTGTATATAGACTATTCACGAGTTTCCTTTTGAAAAATAAATAATAAATAATCTCAAATTAAGTAAGGAAATGGTTGTCAAGACAACCCATATAGCGCTTCACGGAGCACTTTGAAATTGACGTTTTCTGAAAATTGTTCACAATTCATATATACTACTCCGTCTGAATAATAGACGCCAAAACGTCACGTCAAAACATATGACGACAGTATGATGTCAGCTGTATCACTAAGCAAATTATTGACGCAATCTAACAGTAGACATGGTTGTAACGATCAGCGGAAGTAGAGAGGTATTTCGAAGATGTCGGAAAAAACCCAACGTTAACATCACGCACGGAGCAGCGCGCTATGATCAAACACTGTGTTCGCAGCGGAATAACTCCTACAAATACATATGCGTTTCTAACATGGGATAAATCAAAGCCAGCATGTTCAAGGGCTTTGGTATTTCGCTGGTATGGACGTTTCAGTGACGAGCATGGAAATGTGTGCGATAAGAAGCGGAGCGGCAGACCGTCAGTCGTGAGTGAAATTGACGTAAATTCAGTGCAGGACATGTTACAAGAAGACTGGCGGAGGACAGAGAGGGAAATTGACGAATCCGTCCAGCTAAAAAGAACAGTTGTTCATAATATCATAAAAGGGTGGTACGGAAAGATATTCAAGCAATGAGTTGATTTTCACCGTAAGTGTGTACGTGCAGAAGGAGCGTATTTTAGAAAACTGTAAATGACGTGATACAATGAGACAACAAAGTGCTCCGTGGCTTGTAACCTGTACTTTTTGTAATGTTTGTTGTATACGTTCACTTCGTAGTATATTGTTGAAACTTATTACATTACGAGTACATTTATGTTCAACATCTTTTTGAAATTGGTGTATGCTGTTATTTCTATCTATCGATATACTTAAATTGTGTATGCATACATACATTTTGACTATTTAAAACGTATTAAAAAATAAATTGTCCAAGATATAAGGTAATGCAGAGGCCGTACTTAAATGTAAGACATTATGGGATATAAAAGTCGACAGACGACCACTAGGGACTTGCCTCTGGAATATTTGTATTGAATAAATGTATAATATCATGTTAGCAAGTCGGCCGTTCTCTGCAAATGTCTTCTTTCGAATATGTAATACATCAATTAACTCAATTGCAATGCTTTAAATTTTTATCAACAGGGAGTACGGACTATTCTCAAAATGACTCGCGTTCGTATTTAAAGGTTTTAGAAATTTAGTTATATGGCCTTTTGGATGCCTTTCGATCCCTCATTTTTTCAAAGCATTCAAAACGTTCTGATGTGTAGGGAAAGACACTATGAATTATACAGAATAAAATATTGCAAACAAGGCTTTGGCTTGTTTCAAATCTATCAATTAATGTCTCTTTTGAAATAACGTTTTGTCTTTACAATCAATATTTTATATATTTAAATGAATATATGAAACAAATAAAGTAGATTGAACATTTAAAAGGATTTGCATTCAGTCCTCAAGGTGCCTTTTATACTCGCGTGTATTTAAGATGTTTGAATTGCCTTAAGTGTTATTTTTGTTAAACCAAATGTGATCGCTGCTTATATAAATTTATTGAAATGCTTAGCCACTCTTCTAGTTAAGATATCTAACAATATATTATGAGAATCACATCTCCATTTATATATATGCATTTTGTTACAAACCCAAAACTTCATATATTAATGATGAATGGGATGACGTTAAATCTTAAATACGTTTAATCTTAAATAGGGAAAGGCAGAATTGAATTAAATCACTTGTATACTTTACAGGTACTGATGTTATTGATTAGTAATACGCCTTTTTTAATAAGTTCAGACAAAAGTTTGAAATACTAATGTGGTCGCTGCTTATATAAGCTCATTGAAATGCTTGACCACTCTACGCGTCCAATTAAAACCTACATATAATTAAAAATGTTGTATGCCATTGGCTGTATTGGCGATTCTTTATCATCATTATCATTTTTATCATCATCATTTTTATCATCATCATTATTATCATCATCATCATCATCATCATCATCATCATCATCATCATCAACGTATATTGCTTACTCTCAATTTGGTTGAGTAACACTACACGTCAGGCAAATTCAAGCACGAAACGTTCAGTTTCATAAAAATACATTGAAACAACACGTATTTTACCAAAGGATATAATTAAAAGTTAATATTATTATCTAGGTTTGTTCTTTTTTATATGTTTCAATTAAAATTTTTACAGTATAAACACAATTTTATTAGATTAAAAACGCCCTTGCAAAAATGGTGCAATACGGTACAGTTGATCATTATTCTAAATATATAGCATATGATAATAATAAAATCCAATATAAAGAGTTATTACTCTATTTCGACGTCGATTAATGGATGGGAGGGAAAATAGAAGCGAGTTGAAAATATATAAGTGGCTTTGAATGATACAGCAAATTTGATAGAAGAAGTTGGAGCATTAGCCTTAGAATTACTGAATACGTTTGTAAAATGAAAAACGACTTATTTGTGTTATTCATTCTAAAAGAAGATACTTGTTCATAAACGTTGTGTAAAGATTTAGAAAGAAAAACGTTAGCAAAAGTAAGAGATGTTTGATAGAAAAAAACACGTTTAGAAACATGAAAACATCCATCATGCAACAAAATTGAAATATATTTTGTACGTACTATATCATAGGAAAGTAAAGTACTTGATCAAACTAAAACTGTGTTAATGAGTGTTCTTCCTCTCCTTTGCCATTTCCTCTCATTCCATTTAACAAGATAAAAACAGGTTCATCTAAGAGAATTCCGAGTCTTAAGGGGCAAAGCAACACTTCCAGAAAACACCATATCTAAATTTAAAATTCCTCTAATTTTTTGAAAGTGTGAGATGTCTTTTTAATATTATTGTTAATCAACTTCAAACTTAAGCAAAAGAAAATTGTTTGATGTATGATCTTTTGGACATTTGTATGTATAATATAAAGGACTAAAACGAGGTGAACATGTACTTTTAAGGAACCACTGTCTAATATTTATCAATAGGGGTCCAATAGATATGTGTCGAATTACAATCCAAACAATGGCAATAGCTCATTGTATTGCTCTTTTCAAACGCCTTCAAAATTTGCACGTTTGTGCACCGATGTACAAAGAAGGTTGGAATTTATTAAATGGGCAATACTGTGAGTGTTTGATGTCTGGTGACTCTTTTATTAGGGTACCATTGAAAACGATATAATGAATACTAATATGAAAAAGATGACTGAATATGCATAACGATCGAGTTACTGCAATTAGTATATTTGTAAAGCTGAAAGTGAATTTACAGATTGTGCAACCCTAAATAGGATGTACATAATATGTTTATAGACAAACTTTTGACATATTCTTTCTTTACATATTACACCCTTTCAGACCTTTCACTTTATGGTTTCATTCTTATTAAATGTCAAATTAAACTTAAAGCGTAATAACCGATTTTGCCTCCTTACATAGCAAAACACGCTTTAACATAGAACTGTCGACATATATGAATCTTCAACACATAACACCCTTTCAAATGATACCAAACTATTTTAGGGTCACAAGGCATCAATAATAATTTCTTGACGATTTCTTTAGACAAATTAAACAATATGTATAATTGCTCAGGTCGAAAATATGTTAGTGGCTTTGAATGATTGAAGAAAAAATGAACTTTAAATTGGTCAATTAGTCTTTAAATTACTGAAAACGTTTGTATAATGAAACACGAGTACTCCTTATTGTTAATGATAAAATATATTGCTTCAGTTGATATTTAACTTAAGACATTTTGTAACGAGTAGAATAGTTTTATAGAGGTTTCATATTTGCACTTCGCAACTTCACCACCAGCAATCATATGTGGCAAAAATCAAGCAAAATCGGAATCATTTTCTGTAAGGGTGGTTTTCGTTATTTGTAAACCATTGTCCATACGGCATAATGTAGGGAGCCCCTTTTCATTGGCAGTTTGTTATCTGGCATAAAAACCAATTTCGCTCGCGATATGTACCAAAAAGTGTTGATGTCATAAACATTTTGTAAAGATTTAGAAAGAAAGATGTTAACACAATTTAGAGATGTTTGATAAAGTGAGCAAATATAATCATTCAGAAAGATGAAAACCACATTGAAACAAATTTGATATTTATTTTGTACGCACTATGTCATAGGAAGGTAAAGTACATGATCAAACTAAAACTGTGTTAATGAGTGTTCTCCCTCTCCTTTGCCATTTCCTGTCATCCCATTATAACAAGATGATAACAGGGTAATCTAAGAGAATTCTGAATCTTAATGGGCAAAACAACACTTCCAGAAAACACTGTATCTAAATATACCAGTTCAGTACATTTTCGAAAATGTGAGATTGCTTACGATTATATGTTTTTGACACCAGCCTAGTTTCGTTAATTAACTTCACACTTAATCGAATGGACATTGTTTAATGTATGATGTGCAGGACAGTTTTTGTATTTTATAAAAGACTAGGAGGTTAAACATACTTTTTAGGAACCCCGGTCTTATAACAAAGCACCCATAATACTTTATTGATTGTTCCTTTAAACAAATTAAACAGTATTTATAATTGCTCAGGTCATCATTGGTTTTCAAACACTTATAAAACGCTGACGAATAATTGGTAAGCGTTGTTCTTATTTTACATTACCAAGTACCAATGAATCTTCTGTAAAGGATAAAGTTATTATATAACATACGCTTTTCTATTAACAAGTTAACAGCATGTTTGATTTCCATACACATAAGGAGGTGAACACGGTATAACTAAATGTTACATTTTCCAATATTTTGCCTCTCCATCTAAAGCTATTTGGAACGGAATCGCATGTAAAGATTTTCCCAAATATTTTACAAATGAAATTTTAATAACAAGCTAAAGGCACACATGGATAAATGTATGTTTCAACGACACTTAGACAACGCGAAGGAAGGGTTAGGGGCATCTCTGGAAAGTTTGGACGACTCAAGATTTCTTAATAGTGTTTCAATCTCCATTGGTCAGATGCACGTGCAACGACAAGTCAAATAACACATGGTCAAGCTTACTAAAATGGTTTATTTTATTAATAAACAGCGTTTTTAACTTGCTTTAACGGATTAATTCCGTTTAATACTTATTATCAAAACAGCTTTAATGTCGAGAAAGAAGCTCTGCCATGAAATATAACATTTTTTTTGAGTGTGAGAAGTTTGAATTTTCAAATCTTATCCACGACGCAGTCATTTGTGTCCTTATCAGCTGTATAACAGATTAAAGCCTTCCAGGAATAGAAAACTCGGATGCCATTTCCAAAATCTTTCCGTTATTGTTGAAGAACTTGTCGTTTATATCAATCTCATTTCCCTCAAACAACTGTAAATAATCACTCCTTCTGGCATCTGTTACTTTAGAGTACATACTACTCACAGAGCGTCTGATGTTTTTTGTGCCGAATCCTCAATAATCAGTTTGCACGAATGGTTTTAAACTTATCAAAAACCTCAGTCTGTTAAAGTGTTGTATACCACACAAAGCTATCCAAAACACCAAAACGTATTATAATCTGTAGCGATTATTTCTTCAAACACTTTTATCAAAATGCACCTTTACTGCAGACGTAATTTGTCTAGTCGTGTTGGTAAAGATATGGCACGATTTTGATTTAAACATATTTTATTGCCTTTTTCTTTCAACATAATCGGCATTTACAACAATAATATAGAGTATACAAAAAGCAAATGGGTTGGACACAAGTTCTAACAACATTAGTAACGTCTTTCCCATGGCACGAACATTTAGCCAATGAAACATTTTCAATGAAATCTCAAAACCGGCTATGGAATACGTAACATTAAGACTTACATACAGAGTGTTGATGCACGTGACAAAGTATAAAGAAGCTAAGGTTAAGACAGAAACAATATTTTATGTTTCGCATTTCGCGCGATTAGAGCCCATATGCATTGCCAATGTTAATATATACATTAGATCGTATAGTGAACTGAAACATACTTAATTCGGTCAATCGTTAACCATCATCATTCCAGGTCTTGGTTTTCCTTATTTACTTTAAAACTCGGGTAATGAAATCTTGGATCTTATCAGAGCATTAGACTCATACGGATTCAAAAACATCAGAAACTGGATTTAGATTTCTTTTGAAATCGTTTCTAAAATATTTTTTTCTTTAAATATAAGCATAGTGCTGATACTAAGAGTGTTGTATATTGTTTGACACTGCATGAAAATGTTCATTGTAGGGATTTTAAAACCACTAAGCACATGTATTTGGTATAGAATGATGACGTGTCGCTAGCAAGACCCATTTTCCTACCTTAAAGGTCCAGTTCACAATTACTGGTTCATCGCTATGGAATGACTGTCCGTGACCGAGTGGTTAATTTGTTATTCGGGAAAGAATTTTACTTGGCACATGTATTATTAATAAAGTGGACCTGTCAAGTGCAAACTCCCTACCTCACAGGTCATGCTCACAGGTCATGCTCATTATGGATTGCTGAAAACACGCATAATCAAAATAGTTGGTAGTATCCGAGATAATTTTGGTATATAAAGGCGGTGTTTTACCTCGAAATATAATGCCACATCTTGAGTTGAACAATTATCACATACTTATGTGCATACCAAAACAATCAGATATATCTTTTCCAACGGGTCAGTCAAAACAGATCAAAACTTCTGACGGAGAGCAATCGAAAGCCAATGATGTCACTCGGTAAACATTGTAGGCAATCGATAGGTTAAAATCAATAGCCTATGGGATGGCTAGTTTATTTCATTATTTTAAAGGATTACTTATCGTTGGTGCTGAGTGGTAATAAGAAGATGAATTGCAATCCGTGAGAGGGGTTTACTTGAGGTCATCTAAATAAATAAGTAAAAATGGATCTGTCAGATAGGAGAAGATGTTAATCCGATTTCTTTATTTTTGTCATACCACCGAAATGGTTATCGGTGTTGGAGAAACAAGATTAAATGGCTACATAGATACGCTGAGAAAATGGTCGTTCATGGATCCTACCGTACTGTTTTGAATAAAACTATTCTGAGAAATCCTTCTAAAAAACTATATCAAAAGTATGAAACCAACTGTTGGTTTGAGCCAGGTTTTAGTAAGGGAAGGGTGAAGCAAAAAGGGACACCCTGTCAGGGTAATAATGGAACATTGTTTTGGGCTGTGAAAAACTTAGATATCATAAATTGGACCAAACTATAATAAAAAATGTGTTGAAATTAGTAGTTTTAGGTTGTAACTGCCATATTTATGAGGTGTGTAGGTATTTATTATCATACACATCGCTTTTGACCGAAACAAAGGAAATTTTGATAATGTTCAGCAGTCATTTTAAGAAGGCAGGAAGGTGCTCATGCTGATCTTCATTAGAGTAAAATAGTGTTAACAACAGTCTTAGTTTGCTTATTAAAGTCTGTTTATCTTCACGAACCACTCAGTCAAATTATATGCTTTTCGAAGATGATTAGAGATTTATATGTAAAATATAAATATTCTTACGTCCAAATCAAACGCCAACGCGCAAAGGGCTGAGACACATTTCATATACAAAGTTGCGCCCTTTTCTGAAAAAAAATAGTATTACATGTCTATTAATATTCTTTTAAAGGCATACAAACTATTATTAATATAAACAAACGATTTTGTTTTAGTGCAAACCCGTTAAAACAGAATAAGTATTTTCTATATGTTTGAATGATCCTGACCAACAAAATGCAAAACTACTAGTACAGATTAAGTACGGGGCAATTTTGTACAGCTGTAACAAATATGTTGTTTTTTATTTAGAGCATTATGTCGAAAAACAGTATTAAATTAGTTCAATGTCAACAGATCGTCCTTCTTACTCACAAAGATTTCAGGTGGTGTTCACACTCCGAGGAATGAGATGAAAACAATCTTTATCAAAAGGTTTCATATTTCCAATCGGATTTATTTACATATGGATCGTTGACTTTTGACAATGTTTTAATCTGCAGAAATCAATTCAAAACGTAAAAATATTGTAGCAGATTGTTTTACTCTTTAAAGTAACCTTGTGGATCTATATTAGTCTTTTCTGGTTCGACATCTATTCTAGTAAAGAAAAACCTAACCAAACAATGAATATTTGATGAACATTATAAAGGAAAGGTTATACAAATACACAATTACAAAATGACATGCACACTAGACATACGATAATTGAAAAGAAAGAGAATCTCACCAGGCAAGTGAATAGTAATTATTTTTTCATCAAAGTATAGATTAAATATTTATGGACTGTCTCTTTCGAGAATCAAGTCAATAATAAAGAAGAAAGGGAATGGAACAAGTAAGTCAAAGCATTGTGCATTAAATATGAATTTAACTGATTGCTCATTCAAAGTGTTAACTGCCATGACAGTTTTAGTGTTAATTTAACTCGATTAGACTGAAGCAAATCATACTAAACGGAACATGCACACCTGGGTAACACTCACACTAGCAATAAATGAAAACCTGGTTATATAAATCTTGGTAAAGACAACTATAAACCGGCGGTGTCTTTTGCGATACGGTGTATACATTCTACATTTTTAAGCCATACTACAGACGTAAACGTAAGTTCAAACTTGGAATACTGAAGGATCTAGCTCATTTAAACAGTTCATTGACAGAACTTTTAAGTGCATCCATGAACAGTCCTTGTAGGTGTCCGAAGTACAAGTATGTGAAATTTAGATGCCTGGCCCCAATATCACGAAAATACTTCAGTCAAATCTCAAACTCAATCTCAACACATTTTACCATAAAAATGGATTTCACACATTTTAAAAAACAACATTCTATCATTTGATATGTTGATTGTAATCTTTGGTCTAGATTCCAAGGGTAAAATATTCTACAGCCACGAATGTACTTGAGTACAATTCATAGCCTGTTAACAATTAATCAAGTATATAGTTTGCTCTAGAATTCTTTTTCTTTGAAATATCGTCAAAATCATTCAATAACATTTTCTATGAGAAAATAAATTTTCAAAAAATATAAAATGCAATATGTTGAATAAAACCTTGCTTTTATGTGATACATTGATTTGAGATTGAGATTGATACTTAACTTGAGTATTTTCGTAATGTTGGGGCCTGGTGTCTTCATATATTGTTTTGGTATCATATAAAAGGGTTTTGTAAGTAGACAAATCAAATTTGGTGTTTGCTTTTCTGTGCAGGCAAACGACAATAGAAGATTTTGAAACAATCTCTGATCATCTTTTCTGACAAATGCACTTGAACACCAAATAAGTAAGAGTCCAATTATGACAGTTTACAGCAAAAAGCGACTAGCTCAAACGCCCGCTCTTTTTTGCCAAAACTGAACTCAAACATATACGTTCAAATTATTTGACAATCATTTTTATGGCCTACATGTGTTGCAGAAAGTTTTTACAATCTTTTTCACTTGAAATAAATAACAAAATATAAACTGAAATAACTCGGCCGAGTTAGCCCACTCTATTATATGAACATCGCCAACATGATCTATAATATATACATAACAACATATATTTTAGATGCCTGATGACCCATACTAGACCCCATAATGGAGCTCTAACAATTAACAGAATTTATTAATAACATAAATGACAATGATTCTCTTCAGCATTTACCAAAACTAGTTTTAAACTAATATATTTAAGGGCCTTTCACAGTGCAAAAGTCGTTTAAATTGCGAAAAACTGAGAATGTTTAAAATACCTTTTTTATTAAGTTTTGAGGTTTGATATTAAGCAAGTATAATTCATATATCCGCCGTAACATGTGTTGCTGTAATCAAGGGATGAACAAATTTTACCAAAGATGAGTTTAACATATTTCCAATAAAAAGCATTTAATAATTTCCTGAAATGTCTTAGAATAAAATATATATGTTTTACCGTCAAAATTATCAGTACTACCCAATCAAAAACGTCTTGATGCTATGTGGTGATTGCAACTATTTTGAAAAAAGATGTTTGCTTTTTTGTAACCAGAACATTAAATCTACTGTATTTCATTTTATTGAATATATTTGTGACTTAAATATTCATCGATAATCCCAAACATTGATTATTAACTTGCCTAGGGCATTTTAACACAAACACAGACTATTACAAGGGTATAATTAAATATGTATTAATTTCTGTAGCCCCTACGGCTCATTATGTATATAGGTTGTCCGATATTTGATGTTAGATATATTTGTTTACATACTATCATTAAAGAATAATTGATGTAGCTATCTAGTGACTATATATCCACAAAATAAATAAAAGTGATCTCCCAAACGTGCACTTCTATGAGTTAAAGTATACATATGCATGAAATATACTGAGAACATTGTCCTGTTTATCTATTTTCCACACGGACCATGACCTTCTGGATACTTTGTAAATAAATCTTGGACCTTGAAATATTGAATATATAAACACACACATAGTGCCTGCGTTTGATCTCACAACGAATATTTATACGAATCATGCAACTGCTACAGTGTCCTTAGCTGTCGGCCAATAGAGTGCATGCCGAATTTTTTTTATAGTATTCAGCAATAAAAGTGTTTTATAGGCTAGATGGGTGCTCATATTTTCAGGAAACAATACCTTTTTACTGAATAGCATTGATGATAAACCTTTGGAAATGATTATTTTCGCTATCTGATTTATATATTGTATTCACCCACTTATCTGATGTTGCAAGCATACATTCAACGATACGTTATGATTTTAAGCATTGGTCTTCTTTTAAGAATTATCAACTCAAAAAACACCGTCTGCGTAATATGGTGCAACTGATTTTTTTTTCACGTACGTGTTATTCCGTTTCGTTCTGCTCCTGCAATTGCGAAGTCGTTTACCTTCATCATGTAAGGATCTCACACGCTTCAAACCAATACATTTCCAGTTGAACTGAAGAAGTCTTGACTTTAGCCATGACAAACGGTCATCATATGTCACTCGAAATTGTTAAATTCTCGATCACAAGTTTCTATGTTCGCTTTGTTTTGAAATATTACCGATATCAATTATAGGTGTACTTGTATTGTTGCACATAATTTAAAACTTCATAGTTTGATTGATTTGTTTATGACCATTGTATACTCTATATTAAATAGTTCTAATACACAAATGTTTGAAATGTTGCTTGTTGCTTTGTACGTTTGTTGTCACACTTGTTACCATGACACAAAAAGGTGTGTGTGTCTTCGTGTGCGCGTGGTTGTTAAATGTAAAGTATCGCATTTCAAGGATTTTCCTGAGGTAAAGATTTATTTTTCAAGACATATATCATGGACTCTCTACTACACAACCTTTATTCTCGATTGCTTCAGTTACGGTGACATGAACATACATATATCAAATTAGATTAAATAGACTCCAAGTTTGTTGAATAATCCATAATATCTGTGTTTTATATTTTATATAAAAATGGAAAATTCCAATGGCGTCATAGTGCGAGAGAGAAAAGTTAATACTGGTTACCGGGAAATAAAGGCACATTGATAGCTTCGGTGTTTAACAGCAACATAAACTATATTTGTATTTATAAAAGCAATCGGGTTTTAATGATAAACATTGCCCTCTGATATTTTCTAGATATATATACATATATATAGAGAAAAGGAGAAAACATCAGCGGGCAACGCTTTTCATTAAAACCCGATTAATTTTAAAATAAAAAAAAACATTGCCCGCTGATGTTTTCTATATAGAAAACATCAGCGGGCAAACGTTTTTCATTAAAACCTTAAAAAGTGTTAACGGAACAAAGACGTACTAAAATATAACGCTGATGGGCACCAGCTAGCACATATTGTCAATATGTGAAATCATCGGCAATACAAGACATACAACTTACTTTTATTTCACATCAGATATTATACATAAATATTTCATCACTTGCTCGCAGAGCTATTTTTTCGACAAAAATGCAAATCAAATTATATCAATAATGCAACACAGAACCTGGAAGATAATAAACGCATTCAAATAAGATTTAAGTTAAATGATTTTAGCAAAAAAAAGTAAGACATAAGATAATATCATATTAAATGATTATAGATAAATCGAGTCCTTATAGATCGAACATTATAAAGATACGAGAAAAATGAAATTATCACTGTTGGAATATTAGTTTTTGAAAACTATGCTGACAAGATTATTCAGACGAAGTGAGTATGCCTGAATTTAATTTTGGAAAAAAAGATTTGAAATAAAATGAAACAATCCCATTAATACTGATACAAAATCAGATTGCAAAATAGAATACAAAATGCAGCGCAAAGCACATGGTATTGCAGAAATATCTGAAGAATATGTGACAAAAAGGACGCAATTTTTGAATATAAATAAATGCAGGATAAACACGGGGTTAAGCAAACTACGTAAATGGAAATAAGAGGCATTGGGTTTTATAATTTCTAATCATCATCATCATCATCATCATCATCATCATCATCATCATCATCATCATCATCATCATCATCATCATCATCATCATCATCATCATCATCATCATCATCATCATCATCATCATCATCATCATCATCATCATCATCGTCAGCATCATCATCACTATCATCATCATCATCATCATCTACCTCATCATTATCATTTTCATCAACATCATCATCATTATCATCATCATCATCATCATGGTCATGATCATGGTCATCATCATTTTTTTCTCACCACCACCATCATCATCACTGTTAAATATCTAGTCTGTCTCTTTAACTTTCAGTTTGTTTTAGTAGAAAAAAGTATGTCATCTTCATCATCGAAACATTGAGGAGATGGCTGAAAGTTCATATTATTATAATTATGTGTTGCAGCGAATAACTGTAACAAAATCAACATTATTTTCATCAAAATGATATTGCTTTGCATAAATTGTCAAACTTACTTACATTTTAGTTTGATTGTAAATGTTTTATGTGATGGTAAAATACAATCCATAAGAACTAGTAATAACTCGGTTTCGATGTTGATTGATAGATAGCACGAAAAAACAGAAAGTTGAGAATGTGTTAGTCGGTTTGAACGGTGAAGAAAAAAGTAGTGTGAACTGGTCTTTCCTCAAAAACACTTGTTGAATGAAATACCGACACTAATAGGTAGTAATTTATGTTGTGAGAAGATAGATCAATTGAATTATGCATTAAATTGGGATTTAATTAAAAAATGAAGATAGATTGAGACGTTTTGTAACGAGAAGTCTTGTTTTATAGTCGTTTTCTTGTTTGCACTTTGTAACTTCATCACCAGCACTAATATCCTTTCTAAGTATGGCAAAAACAAAATAGGAATCTTTTTCTTTAAGATTCACATTATATGCATGAAAGAATTTTGGTTAAACAACGTTATTTGTATAACAATCTCGATGCCGATTTACTACCATCCATTCCAAACGGCGTAAACTAGAAAGCCGCCTTTCATAGTCATTTTGTGAACGGACATTTAAACCAATCTTGCACACGGTGTATGTATCTGAGAGTTTTGAAATCATATAAAAATTGTCAGCATTTGAAAAGAAAGGCGTGACATTTGCTTTTTATTCTCTTTTACCCATCCATTTGTAATGCCCTCTTTTCCCATCATGAGCACTATTATAACCACTACAATCTTCATATTCTGTTTATCCAGAGAGTCAATGTTAAATAAAATCAGCCTTTTCGGAAGACTTATGAAAATATTATGCTAGTGAACTTAATTTAAACTAAAATAGTATGTTATGAGCATTCCACACGAATAAACAAATACATTCGGATTTAAATGAAATGATACTTTGTTATCGAGTTATAGTACGTGTTTGCCTTCAACAATATTAGTATAGTAAACTCAAACATACCTAATTTGGACTTTCGTTATACATCATCATTCTTGGTCTTGTTTTTCATTATTGACGTTAAAACCTTTCGCAATTCTTTATTGGGTCGTTTTAAAAGTGGAGTGTCCGGGATTCCGTAAACATCGAAAACCGGAAATTTTATATTGCAATCGTTTCTTGTGTTGTTGTTTTTTTTCTTTACAGTAATACTTTGTTTAAAATATTAGCCGCTATCACACCATTATTGTACGCGTATATAATGATCGAACAACTTTGGACGTTCTTATCAATCTTGAACAAGCTCGTCTTGATAACATGTTAACTTTAAGGTTTTACACACAAGTAGATAAATAAGTACAATCATTCATCTAAATTGTCTACCTTTTAATCATACTCTACTCGAAAACGTTATATGTAATATCAACATTGCAACAGGATATAGATAACTTGTAAGAAGATGATTGGATGATGCAGGTAATAGTTTATTTGTTTTATCGCATTATGATGAAAGAAGGTTGAGAATCTTGGGATCCACAAATTTCGGAGCATATTACATAACCTTGCAATAATAAGATATAGGACGAACTCAACACGTTGTCCTTCATCATGAGTCTGACTTTCCTGTCTGTTATTTACCTCGCTTATCAATCTCCGTTTGTGAACGCTTAGGTGTGAAAATGTTAAAATGTTGATTTTCCAAAATTTTAATCTGATCCTTATATTTTACGAAGATTGATTCTGATGAAATCTCCGACAACACCTAATAAGTTCGAGTCTAATTTTGACGATCTGCAGGAAATGGAACGGGCGAACTAAAACAGCCGAAGTTTCCATTCGAAACAATAAATAACAACATATAAGATTTTGATTACCTTAACTTAATAAATGTAGTGGCTGTATATGTTTATTCAATAGTTTGGCCTATTACTGTTGTTTTGGTTTGTTTAATTTTGAAAAATATGTAGATGTTATCTACTGGGAACACTGTATTGCTTATTTTTTGTCCTTAAATATAGGCCATGACTTTGTGAATTCTTTGTAAATATGTAGAAAAAATCGCCAGCGTTTGATCTCACAGCGGTTGTCTTTAGAACTGCTACAGTGTTATTAGTTTTCAGCCAGTCTTCAAGCAATTCAGAGAGCTTTTACAGTTTTCGACAGACATATTTATATTATACAATGGATGCTGATATTTTCAGGAATTAATACTTTTAAATTGAAGAACATTTTGACAAATGTTTGAAATATGAGTATGTTTATATATTCTATTGTAAATTGTGTTGATCCCTTATCTGATATTGCAAACACAACAAGAGCTTCCCTCTCTGTTTTCTATTATCCCTGGACTTTAAGCAGTGATCCTCTTTCGAAAATCATAAACTCAAAAACAGGGAATGAAACAAACATCTGCGTCATAAAGTGCCCCTGACTTCCAGATCCCTTTTGTTCTACTCCTGCAAATTAGAATTCGTTTACTTTTAAAATTAATCGTGAAAGACTCTAGCATGCTTCAGACTAATACATTTCCAGTTTATTTCAAGAAATCCCATTCTAGCATTGAAACAGGTCATTAAACATAAACTTTTTGACAAATTAAATGTCGTTTGTGGCTTGAATTCCTTAAATTACCGCACAAAAATAACAACGTTCGCTTTGGTTGTCTTGCCTGTAAAATTCTAAAAAGATTTCCTTAGATACCACTTAACTATAAACGTTTTTTCCTATGTATGGTCTGTATGCGATAGCCTTAGTACACACGTGCTTGTAATTTTGCTCCGTGCGTCTGTAGTAACAAATGTCGCGCGACATTTGAATATGTGTTTTTATACATGCATTTCTGTAAACTTCGTAAAGAAATACGAATCTTCCGTGAATAACCTGTCTCCTGGATATACAATCCTTATTGAATTAAGTGATTGAAACTCATATATGACAAACACTTGGGTTCTCGACATCATACGTTCTTTCGCGAAAAACTTGAAATTTTATTAAATAAGAGTACAATGGAAACTACAGGTGCTAGCCCATAGTATAACATTAAGCCAATGTGCTGTTTACTTGTACGAGGATTAAGACCAAACAAACACCAAACACGAAAAACACGCTACCAGTCATTGTTAAAAAGTGGATAAAGAGAAGGTAGCCGCCTTGGAACGATTAGTGAAAACTAATCAAGAACGCACTTGGGGTTTAATCGGTTTTTCGACTGTTTCACTGCTTCGGGTTCAATGAATAAGTACAAATAAATAAAACATATCCAATGAAATGAAATAGAAATAAAATCACTGTCTATTTGTGTGAAAATCATAAAGAAGACATCAATGATTCATAAAACCTCTTTTACCTTCATTGTTTTGTCTGACTTTATCGCAACAAACATATTTTATTTGTTCATTTGAAAATGAAGTGTTGACTATGTAATAAAAAATAATCTGACATCGACGTTTACAGGTAGCCCCTTTTCAGGTAGCATACTCCAATATTACCTAAATGATTACGTTAGTTTGTTGCTGAAACTCTAAATCAAGTTATAATAGAATATCACTCCATAGTTTCCTGTTATAATAGATGTGTAAGCAAAACACTTCTTTCTTATGAAAAATATTGTGAAACATAATATATTTTTTTACACCACTGAGCTCGCTAGACGAGGCAACACTTTGAGTCAATGAATGGTTAGTACTAGATCTAAAAACGATATAGTTGGGGCAAAACACGATGTGAAATTCATTATTAGGCAATGTGGTAAATGGCGGTTTTACAGGAATAAAGCAACGAGAAGGAAACCGCTTTGTTGGTTTTATGTGTGATTTCATGTATTGCTAAATATTGGAATGCATATTTTGAATGTTTTTATTTACTGAATTACCATGTTGCATTATGTTTTTAATGTGACTTTAATCATGATAAATTTAGCGATGCAAATTAAGTGCAGACTAAAATATCCCTTGTCTGGAATGCGAAGAATGGATACACTCAGCCCGATTTATATATTGAAATTATTTAGTCCATTTCCAATCAAATATGTATCTTGTAAATCTGTCTAGACCAAATCTTGCCAATTGCCTAAACGTTTTGCATTACCATGACCTGTTGTTAATCCATCCATAATTCACGTCAATCCACTTCTCATAAAACCGCGTGTAAACAAACGTTAAAGGAAAGACCCAGCATCAAACTGGTCTGGGAAATGCAGTATTCACAGTTTTTTTATATACTAGACTATAGATTTATTAGTTAATGTTTGTTTGATTTTCAGTATTAGAAGGTCGATGATAGGTACTTCATCTTGATAGGCACAAGATGCTGGACTTCATTTATAAAAATACTTTGTATTTGATTAATAGAAGAGTGTAACTCCGGGAGTAGAATCTTGTCATTGAACAACTGCCTCTGTTTGTTCATGTTTGTCATAACAAGTGATCATAATAGTATTTGGTATTCAAAGTTTTGAGAAAAGGGTACATAGAGGTGTTCATAATACCAAACTACGGTTCAAAATTTATGTGATTAGTTTGTAATTATATTTCGTTTGGTTTATCACGAAGGCTGCTTTGTATGATGATTTACTATCATAGAGAGTTGGCATTCTTAAGTAAGCTGGTAATAGAGTTTTATCAACTATATTTTAAACATTATATCAAAATAGTAAAAAGGTATTTGGCGATTGGCAAATGAAAATTAGCAAAATTCATTCTGCAAATAACATGTTACAATACGCTTATCGCATTCGGCTTTCCCCACTGGTCTCACTTATTGGACGAAATTAAGCCCATGCACTCTTCTAAAGAAGTTATGTTGTTACAAACAACCTACCCAGACTTACTTTTGACTACAAAATGACAGAAACATAATGACAAATACTAGGAATATGCAGTTAGGTATTGCCAAAAAGAAATAAGCAATTGACAATGTCCCAATGGCTTCCAATCAATTAGATTACCCAACGTTATGTAATATTCAAGCTGTCTGGGACTTATTTAACCAGACAGCATACTGTCGGAAAATATTACAGTTGACTTAGAACTACTTCCGGTCTGGCGATATCAAATTTTTGAAATTTAGCAGGGCAATTATCTGTTTATGAATATGTTTTACAGATATATTCATTTGAAAGAATAACGTTCGCGTGTTTTTGAGATTATAGTGGATGAAATCGAAAAGCATCGCTATATTTTATGTTTTTTCGACCAAAATTGAGCAACAATGGCTTTTAATAAAACCTTCTCAAGAAAACAAATTGTTTTCTAGTCACGTATGTAACACACTATATGTATTTAAATAAACAAAATTCTCTGCAATCAATACACAATCACATAAATACGTATTTCTAGAGAAAAGATTCCACAAAATTCAGTTCAGAGGGCTTTTCATTATTATCCTAATTCATGGATTTCAAATCTAAACAAAATACATCCTTATACGAACAAACCATTGATAAAACTCAGTTCTGTGTGAAATCCTAATGTAACGACCCTTCATTATTTCTAAAAAACAACAAAGACGTATTAATCTCCATGTTACGAATAAGTTTGAATTTTCTCTGTCAACTACGATGACCACAACGACACTGACGCAGAAAATGACAATAATTCGAACGACTATATCAAAACATTCTCAATTTCATAATAAATTATCACAATTCAATAAGTAAAAATTACGCGAACTTTTTGAGTTTTTTTTTTTCGTTCTAAAATATTTTGATAGCGCCAGTTAGTGTGCCAAAACCCATTCTTTTAATTTCTTAAAACCAATAATTTCCATTAAACGACGATACCCAAAAAGTGCCAAACATGCAATTGCAATAACCTTTTGCTATCATGCTTTTTTTGTTTGATTAAAACTTTACAGCTAAACTCAACTCATTTTAATTCAGTTTAAGCCTACACTATGCAATATTCATAATTATACGTTGAATTAACATCAATAATGCCACCCGATTATGTAAACGCGATGAAACATTTAAAGATCAGTTAACTGTGATCAATGTGTTAACGTCAATGGTATCAATGGTAGGCCTTGATGATAAAATAGCTTTCAAAACATGTTTGGAATTGCTAATCCGATACACGAATGCATCATATTTTAAACTGACTTCATTTAACCTCAACAACATAATTACTACGGTGAAATACGCAAGATTGCTCAACAAAAGATCAAAGAATATTGTTAAAGCCCAACGAAATGAGAACAAATTAGAACGGAGCGTTCTTTGTAAAGCATAAAAATTATAGTGCACACACAATGACAAGTATAATGTCAATAATGTACCATTTTAGGATTAAAACATCTACACTACCCACATAAAGCGATTACTCGTATTAATCTGCATTTGTGTCGGTTTTAAGGTAAGTCATTCATAATTAATGAAAATGCTACTGCACCGGGGATGAGCAAAAAAAGTCACGTGACCACAAATGCAAACGCCAGTAGTATTTTGGCTCGATTGATCGTCAATCAAGGTAAGTTTCTTATCGATATTTTTGTTATACGCGAGAGTTCGTTCAAATGACATAGCGCAAAATAGAATGCATTGTTTTGTCTTTCGATCGGTGTATTGGTCACCATCCATGTCTGCATAGTTTTCGAGAACACTTCGATACAAATTGTGTCCATGAATGCAAACGCACGTAGGTAGTGTTAAAATGTCAAATATTAAGATAAATTGCCACATTTTTTCAATTGTTTTGACTTTCAGTTGTTCAATCATGGTTTTTATTTGTTTTATGAATATTCTGTGCGATGCAATTTGCACAAACAAATGCATTTTCTGAAGAATTTAAATTTGGCAAACGCACGTTGGCATTTTCATAAGGCAAACGCACGTAGTCTACCAAAAATGACAAACGCACGTAGGCATCTTATATAATAATAAAAATGAGTTATCGTATATGTCGAAAGCTTTTAAAACTTTTTATTCTTTTTATATCCATAACTATTGCTGTAAGATTTTTGAATTTATATTTAATTATTATTATGATCATAATGCTTACGCTCATATGCATAAGGGAAAGTGAAACGCTTTATGTTGTTTTACTTAGCTAGATAAGCCATCTTTTAAAATTTTAATAAGCGTTTGTTTGCGCGAGACGTATTTTTATGAAAATGCTTTTACAGATGATATTCTTTTAACAAACTACAATTTGTGTAATATATTTTGCGAAGTAAATCAAGTGGCGCTTAATTAATGAATGACAGTGTCTGTTTCAGTGATGTCATTTGTTTGCCACGTTTGTGGGAATGCGTTGAAAACGACATGTGGGGCTGAAATTGCATGAGCGCCGCAATGACGGTGTAAAAGCATTTACACGCTGTTAGAAACAGTTATACACAACGGAGAGCTTGACGCGCCATATGTAAGTGTATTCTAGTATTAAAAAATGATTATAGTCTTCTTTTTTTATTCTATATTATTCTATAATTAAGCAATTATCTACCAGTCACAAGCTCAGGCGTTTTTATTAAAGGTTACCAAAATATTGCAATTAAAGTATTTTAATTGCATACCTTTAAAGGCATACAAGTATTTATACAGGTGCACCACACATGGATCCAATAAGCAGTTTCTGTGCCCGAAATGCATTCAGGAGGTCACCACACATACGTACCTGAACAGGCATTGGCGAGGAGAAGATGGCACGACATGTTATACGTACGACATGTGTGGGATTTCAATGGAGGAGAAATAGACCTGAAGGCTCATATGGACGGCCATACTGGCGAGAAATCATACCAGTGCGCTGAATGTGGGAAATGTTATCGGCATAGAAGTAGATTGTGCAAGCAAAAGTTATTAAACACACCAAATAAAACATCAAATTTTAGATAATAAGTATCTTTCATGGCCGAGAGTGCAAGGTTCATCCCAACCCGGACATAGAGTGTATTGCGGAAGCGGGGTTTACCGTGTTTCCGCAAAACACCCTGCGAGAGGGGTGGGATGAACCTATCTTACACGAGCGGCGATGATCCTGGAAAAACCTGGAAATCTTTTGTGCGTAGAGAATATAATGCGCGTATAGATTTGTAATAATTCGTGGTTGTTATGCGTGCAATGATTCGGATTATGTTTATGTTATGATTAAATATTTATAGTTCTTAAAAGAGGACAGCTTTATTTCTTGAATGGAGCGCGAAAACTTTTCTATTGCTCCATTTGAAGCGAGAAATAATCGATTTTGATTTTTAAAATTGCCACGAGACAATGTTTCCATGATGCTACAGACGACAGTCGTCTACAAGGGAGGTAATTGTGTGATGACGATTAAAAAAATAAATTTCATTCGGGTACTTGTTTTATCTTGGCCCTTGCCAAAATTTTAGGTCAACTTATCTGATGTGGAAGAAAGTAGAATCTCAGGCAGATCATAACAAAAGTATTGTTTATTAATTAATCGTTATGTTATTTGATTACTTATCTTTGATTTTATCTGATTATCTGTGATCGCTTTTATTGTCAATCAATTTATTCAATGTATAAAACTAATCTAAGATATACAGTTATAGAATAAATGAAGAATATTTCCATCATAATGTCTTTATTTCTGTAAAACAGCACTTATACATACAGTTTAAAGAGTATTTTCAGTGATATAAACATTGTTCCGGGTAGAGCATACATTGTCATTGTATCATCGCAATTCATTTTATGGTTATCATTATCACAATATCTGTCATTAACAATTATCATGACAGTATTATCATCACAACATGAAGAATGGTTAAATAAAAGGTTCATTAAAGATGTTTAAATTATGTTCAAATTAAATGTTTATCCTCATGCGATCTGTAACAAGCATCTTAGAATCGTTACGTCTTGCCCGCTCCAAGCACACACCCTTCTGTAATGCATTTCTGTTTATCAAAACAGTTCCGTACTGTACTGTACTCCGACTTGTATCAAACGTGTGGTTCCTGAAATGTGACATTACAACAGCTGTTCTAAATGTTCGAAACAAACATTTAACAAGCATTATTAAGTTAGATAAGTCTGTATACCACCAGTATGGCCGGATGAGAGTTTGTTCGAGAACTCATATTTCCCGCAACACTCCCGCATAATATCGTGTCAATGTTTGTTACGTATCATAAATTTATATAACTTTCATTATGATGGATATTTAATACTAAAGCGGATAAATATCTTCAATTAAAGGCTAACGCAATATTCGTTTGCTCCTTATTATAAGATGCCTACGAGCGTTTGCCATTTTAGGTAGACTACGTACGTTTGCCAAATTTGAAATACTTCAGAAAATGCATTTTTGTACATATTGCATCGCACAAAGTATTCAATAAGCAATTAAAAACAATTATTGAACAACAGAAAAACAAACATTTGAATTAAATGTGGCAATTTATCAAAATATGTGACATTTTAACACTACCTACGTGCGTTTGCATTTATGGACAAAATTTGTATCGAAGTGTTCTCGGAAACTATGCAGACATGAAAGGTGACCAATACACCGATCGAAAGACAAAACAATGCATTCTTTTTTGCGCTATGTCATTTGAACGAACTCTCGCGTATAACAAAAATATCGATAAGAAACTTACCTTGATTGACGATCAATCGAGCCAAAATACTACTGGCGTTTGCATTTGGGGTCACGTGACTTTTTTTGCTCATCCCCGGTGTACTGGTGAAGTCTCATTTTGAAGTTACTAAATGCGTTTTTTTTCACTGAGAGCTTTCTTTTTATATAGGCATAATGTTATTAAATTGTAAGAAACAAATAAATAAATTGCTATATAAAAATGGTATAATTTTGTCATATAGTGTTTTTCAAAAATGTAGTCGGTGGTAAAAAAATATAATGGTTATTCAATACGAAATATTTACACTCTCTAGTACTTTTCTGCACAAATAAAATGACGTTCATTTTTGCATGTCAGAGAATGCCCCCGACGATTCACCGATGTAGTATTTTCGGCGACCTACTTATTTTGCAAATGTTACTTAGGCGCATGCGCATTACACACTTCATATACACAATTGCATACATTATGATCATACAAGGTATTTGTCATTTTAGAACAGAAAACTGTTCTATTTGATATGAGTTCACTGTAATTAAACCGAATTGCGTAGTTCAAGACATAAAAAGAATGAGTGTGAGAGGTTCATTTTGAACAAATTCGGTTAAACTTGTGGATTTTTCAAGCAAATGATGGAACAACGAGTTGGCAGCACATGTTTTTTGCTTTTTTACGATGTGGCTTACTCTCAAATTTTTTATTTAATATTAATCCTTCCCATTCGTATGTAAAAGTGTAGCCTTTCGAAATGATTTTGAGAAAAAAAACTGCATAACAATAAGTGTGAAAGCAAGAAAACTTGTAATATAAGGATTGAAATTCATTTTGGGGGCGATCTTGAATGCCCCGCTTAAATGCCTCCAAAATAAAATTAAACCTTTATCAAATATTATAATAGAAACGATTTGGATGAACATATGTAAAATACACTTATTATTTTCATCCTAGTGACGAATGGCTAATTCGAATCACAACAAGCAGAAATGGGTATCATAGTTAATTGCTGAAATGTCAGATTATTGCATCATATCAATAAAATTACACATTAAAATAATTGTAACCTACCTTTATATCAAGGGTCTTAACAACACATCACACCATGGTGACTTCTCTTGTATTATTAGATATAGGAAATTCTGACGTCGTATTTCATAGAAAAAAGAACAGTTACATTAATGACTTTTATTTACAAATTGATGAATATGGCAACATTTGGGAAGAACACATACATTATTTGTCTAAATGGAACGCACCAGAATTACACCACCACAATCAGATCACTACTGCTTGTAAACCTAATTTGTTTGCATGCCGCTTCGAGTTCACCCAACTTTAAAATGGCGAACAATCTATAGAATGTACACATTGACAAGGAAGACACATCTTTATAAAAAAAGAAAGGTTTCATACTTATGTTATACATTGTATACTTAAGTATCCAATTATCTCTTTTTCAACGCAGCATTTCATCTATAATTGCTATGCAGTAACCGACTCCTCTGGTCTAGAGCAATTGCAGAAAATGTATTTTAGTTCCCTAAGATGACACTACGACCACTTGACAAAGCAATTTGTGTCAGCATTTATCGTTTTTCTCGGATTCAATAGGAACGAGGACATAAAAAAATATGGTTGTACAACATCTTGTGGATCAGTTAAAAGCGAGTTTACAATAAGTAAAGAATGGGAAAAAAAGATAAGATTGCTCAATACGGTTACGTTTTCTGCAATATAGCACTTAATCTGCTTAAAAGTGTAATGGCTTTTTTTTAATAGCCTAAGGAATATTTCCTATTACTTCTTATGTTGTTGAACTATAATCAGAATAAGAACACAGTCATATTTTAAAGTTCTTGAATAACTTTGTAGCACGCTTTTGTCGGTCAACGAACGGAAGCATTGGATAAGTGGGTCTTGGATCTGATGCAAATAATGCTTAAAATAATCTGATATTGTCGGGCGCTTTACTAGGTATGTTTTGCCTGTTTTTTTTCAGTTTTGAGTGAATTTTAGTTCTGTGAGTAGATATGGGCCCATTTAATGCATAAATAGGGATATTTTTGTTGTTACAATATTTGAGTTAGTTATATTTTACCATAAGTGTGAATGAAAAGAACATATAAAACTGCAGAACATGTCCAAGCCTCCGTTAATCCGTAGGGAGTTTTTAACATGTTTTGTCTCTTTCATAACTTCCAAGATTGTATTCGTTATATGTAAACAGAACTTCAGTAAATGCTCGTGAGCATGATTCCCCTGTGGTAAAATAAAAGACAACGAACGGATGTTTAATGTAAATTGACAGCTTTCGGAGATAGGGAATAATCTCACTCTTGACGCTACGATTCTAACGCGATTGGTTTTATCAAGAGGATATATTTGAACATTAGTTTCCAACAGACCTCTTTCACCACATCTTATTTCTGTAAAAGATCATTACGTCGTCATTCATGTTATATGAGGCAAGATCGTGTGTATGTTTCGGTCGACATGTAGAAGCTGATGTTTTCAACATTTTCCGACCTAAATATTCAAATACTGACGCATCTTGTATCATTAGAAGAGTGTTTGCATAACGACAAGATAAAACAAGAGAAGGCATCCGGCAAAAAAAGTTGGATTCAGATGATAACTGTTGTTTAAAACTGGCAACTTCATGCGTGAATATATGAACTATATGTATACAAATTGCTTTTAATTAGTCTGATATGATAAGCCATTTTAATTAACCAATTTACATTGTAATCAAAAAACGGTTGTGAAAAAATGCCCTGTTGTTCTTATTTGTTGGAAAACGGCATGTTAATCGTTCATGCCAATACCGTGAGTTCAGATTGGCTACACCTTGCCATTTTTTAGTTTAACTAGCTTTGCTCTGTCACTCTGTGCCGCATCAAAGTTTTACTACAGGATGTTTTTTGAACATGACAACTGCATGTCAATCCCGTGGAACGTTTAAAAATATGTCCCCGTAAACTAACAAGAGAATCCATTTGATATGCCTTTTTAAATCTCTGCATGAACTATGCCTTTATAAAACTGAATATAAATGACAACGTATTCTAAATGCAATCTTCACAGTGCAGAAAATCACACCTCGTATCGACGTTATAAGAAGTTTTAGAATAGTTAGAAGATATTTGGTTTTACACGAAGTGCAACACCATCGTCTTGTTTGTTGTCATAAATATACAAAAAAAAATAAGCACAGTCAAAAACAATATAGAGAATGAATCGTTATGCAGGCTGTTTAATCATGCAGTAGATAGAAACGCATGCTGGTCGTGTCATTACAGACACGCTTTTAAATTAGAAAATCGACAACTCGTGAATGGAAACAGAGAACTATACATTTACACATTTTGAACAAACTATTCAAGGATAGTATAACATTAACTATAATGAGTTAAACATTCTAAACATCAATGAACTTTAGGTATCTGTGTCTAAATAACTTAAGGCAGATAACTCAACATACCAATAAAAGATTTTTCTGATCGGTTCTAAACCTCAAGGTCTTAAAGATAAACATTTACGTGTGTCTATTTCAGTTTTCTCTTCAATGAGAGCTTTTCATTTAGTGCAAGAAATTTGTAATTGTCCATAAACCAAAATGAAAATGTCTCAAGGATAGAATTTTACGTGCGTCTTATTCAAGTTTCTCTCCATTCAGACACCAATAACGACATACGCAGTATGGCATTTTAAAAAGATATTGGAAAATAAGACGTCTTCACTTGCATCACATAGGCATATTTGCTCTAGAAATAGCTCGTTAGTTATTGTTTTCATTCCTTTACTTAATTTCCGTTTTCTTGTTAAATGGACATAGAAATGACGTTGAAATAGGGCTAATGAGATGCATATGTCAGCGCATGTTACATAATCAAGTAAACAAGAATCCAGTTTTAGAAACCGTTACCGCAATTCCGTTGATTTTCTTTTGTTAAAATATGTCAAAGCCGTCCACGAAAGAGTTAATATTTCGAAGGCCAATAACGATAACGTTTTCAAACAAAATATGTTTCGCAACTTTGACATAACATGAAGCCGTATACATTCAAGTTTCCTTGAATTGAATCTGTACCTGCAAATTAATTTGAGTGTAAAAAGCATTGATTTACAGTTGAAATAGCAAAATAAAATATTGACCAAATTATGTTATCTGCCAATTTCGCTAGTAATGTCGAGATCAATGTCCGGATTTTCCATTCCCATTTTCATATATACACAAATATAGTCATACACTGTTTTCCACGCTTCTGCAACACTTTTCGTATAATATTCTTCAAGCACTTCTTTGAGACCATAGTTGAGGGAAGGCCATAATTTCTGAAACAAACAGAAAAAGAAGGTCTATATCACATATTTAAAGTGTAACGATACGATTTTGCTTACTCTTATAAAATCGTTTCTCCCTCATCACTTTCTTAGATAAAAAACCAACACTATTTAAATTTGTCCTATATAAATTGTTATTTGAGTAAATGGTAACTCATTTGGTATTAAGTTTTGGCCAAAGCTAAATTAAATGTTTCTGCACGAAAAAGACGCCGAGGAAGACGACAAAATGGCTGTTGCAATAATTCGACTTTTTCTTTGACAGACAGACGAATTGAAAACACAACTTGTCATGTGTTTTCTTAAAACTAACTTTAGGAAAATACACATTTATCTTTGTTAAAGTCAATTAAATTAAAAATATTTCTGGTTTGTAACAAACTGATTACTAAGGGTTTTGTAAATATCGGCATATAATAATGTCACACAGAACCTCATGAATAGTTGCTACCTAAAAGTTACGAAGGTCAGGAGAAGAAATTATTCACAGTTGCAAATGCATGTATGGCCTTCGGGAAATGAAATAACAGAGAGTCGATAATAACGGTCAATCTTCATAAATGGCATCCAAATGTCTTCTCCTGTCTAGAAGCCTATAACCTGCTGTACGTGATAAAGACTCGATTTCCTGTATTGAATTAAGATATCTGAAAAAAAGGTTTCAAATGTCTGGTGTATTGGCTGTTGAATTTCAATAAAGAAAATCTTTCTCGTCATCGACGTTTTCAGCTTGTCTGATGGATCAATTTCAGTGCTTTGAATTGACATTTGCACATTGTGTTTAAATGATTAGATATTTACTATTTAAAAAAAGGCCGACAAATTTCTCTAAATCATTACGATTCTATCAAATTATTTTATGTTTAACGAAAAATGAGTATTTCTATAGCTAAGCCATTTGGAGATGTGTTAAGAACTTAATATGTATGATTTAAAATGGTAGTTTTGCTAATACTACGATTTATTTTAATTGTTATTGAACAAGATTCATAGTGACACAATAAGTTCACATTGACAATGGCTAAGTATATTGGCACTGCTTCTTGCATACGGACCCATGGACGTCAACAAGACTTGCAATGTGGTAAATGAGGTTTTTCAGTGTTAAATGTGTCCAGATATCCGAAAACAGTCACTGGTGTCGATTCCAAGCGGAGGTCAGTTCTGTTCCATGCCTCGCATAAAGTACTGACTAGTTTTAACAAGTAAACAATGATCTCCATTGATTTTGATATCCTAACAGGTCAGAATCACTCTTCAAATGAATCTTGCTATTATAAATTATCTTACCAACCTTGACCATGTGTGGTTTTACTTGTCGTTGCACGTGCGTCTGACCAATGGAAATTAAAACACTGTTAAGAATTCTTGAGTCGTCCAGACTTTCCACAGCTGCCCCTAACCCTTCCATCACGGTGACTGCGTGTCGTTGTAACATGTCTTTGTCAATGTTTGTCTCCAGCTTGTTATCATGGTTCATTTGCACAATCTTTGGAAATACCGTCTTCATTTGCGGTTCCGTTTCAAATAGCCTGAAATTAAGTGTAAAAATGGAATCTTTAGTTTGAAGCCTTTCTGCCATTTGTATAATCATTAAATGTGTGGCATCGTTTATTAAAGTTATTGAAGTTACATATGTATAGAATGTTTATTGACCTGTCAACTTTACATGTACTTAAAATATAAATATATCCGAAGAAAGTGTTCCATTCAAAGACGTTAAGAGCATGTGATATGATTTTCTTACATCAACGAATTTAAGCTTGTCTTGTCAAACAGACGCAAACTCTAATATTGCCATGTGTACCTTTTAATGCACCAAAGATAGAAAACTTTTCCTCAAAGATGTACATGATGTCGTTTGATGATAAAACATTTATTCTGATTGCTTATGAATTGGCACGTGTTATGAAACGTGATCTAAACAGCAACGGGTAACGTCTAAAGTAACACATTTGAAAAGAGTTAATGTTTTCATGATGATGCGAATGACACGGAAAACATCAGTTTTGTGGCCTGGTGTCTTTGGTATGTCCAAACAGTATTACTATTAAAATGTTCTAGGAAAGCAAAAGCCAAAACGGTTCAAACAAGTATGATTTAAATTGATAACCAGTATAGTCTAACAGGGCGCCGTTTTTGAACAGGGTTGTTTTCAACCCTGTTCAGTGTAGCCACAAACTCGACACTCACAACATAAAATTCCTATTAATAGTAACAAATGTCGCCTGCCGATTTACCACCAAAAATATAATTTGAGAAAGTGCAGACTATATAAATTGCAAGCTATGTTTCCAATAACCGAGGTAGATTTGACAAAGCAAGAAGCAATCATAACGCAATATCTATTTAAATCATTTAATCTGTTGAACTTAGATAAAGATAACATTAAAGTAGTATCCCTGCGCCAAAAAATGAATGAACATCGAAACGTAAACAAAGAATTACTATCCACTCAAAGCGCATCATTCCATGACGTGACACAATGATGAACTCAAGTGAATTTACAGTCGAAGAGAGATAATCCTGTAATGAGATAATGCAGTAAGTAAATTGGCATATTTTAAATATAAAATAATTAATTATACTTAGCGACATTTACTTTCTCTTTGGTGCATCCGGATCTACATATCTACTTTCACTTTGTCTCATCCGGGTTTGATGCAGTTAATTTTTACATTGATTTTCATTGGACAAAATTGTGATTGGCTGTTCATTCGTGCTTATTAAATTTCTTGGTTAAATTGTTACGCGGTTTTTGTCATTCGATCTTAGTTGTCGTGACAGTCAGTTGACTTTAGAAAATTTGTCGATTTAACCCACCCACCCAACCCTTTATTATTCTGCATTATAAAAGACGTTTATTTCGTTGTGTTGAATAAGAATTTTCTTTTATTGTGCATGGAAATATTTTGACGGTTCTTAGATATTTGTGTTATTTTTGTTGTACTAGGTTCAATATGAGTCTTTATGTTGCTATTCGTATTAGACATGGTGATTATAAGTTGTGACATTGTTTGTGTGCATCACATTTATCATGTTATTGATATGTACAACTTATTATATTGATGAGTACTTAGTTTGTTTAACACCGTTGTTTAGCATATGGCGAATTTATACATTATGTGTTAAGTTATTTCTTTGAAATGAGAATTATTTGTATTCCAAATTATGTCACGACGGAATAAGCTATATAAACTTGACTATTATTCGGCGTTGTTCTTATTCTTCCTAAGTAAGGGCTTTTTTTAATAATAAGCTATATAAAGAGCTGAGGATAATTAGATTTCTCTCCCTTGCCTTTGTAAAGAAGAAGCGGGAAATCTCAAGCTTGATTGATTGTCGTGCACAGTTGAAGTCTACAGAGATGTTTGTTTTACTTTGTTTTAGAAAACTTGATTGTACTTGGAATCTGATGTTCTGTTCGTAAGTATTGATTGCATTTGTAGTCTTTTGTGTTTGTCTTGGGTTAGCAATGGATTGTAATGATCATTACTTCATTCAGCTGCATTTATTTAGTTTTGTCATGTAGTTTCACGACATCAGCAGATTTTGTATTTAAAACGAGAATGGCAGTTCCGTGATATTCTTTTAGGCTCTTTCCATATACTAATATATGTGGGTTTGGTTACAGATGATAACATGCATGGATAACAGAAGTCACCATGGGAGTACGAGGGAGTAGGAGTGTTTGATTCCATAAATCAGTAAGTTCCATGTCAATGTTTTGTTTTATGATGTACTGTGTTGCTGTTGTAGTAATCGCTTGTATTATATGTGTGTTTTATATGCTTGAGCCATTTTATTTAATCTGCCACTGCACACAATTAAATCATATAAGATATTAGGCTGTTTACGATGTTAACTTATAAACATGTTATTATTCATTATCTTATGGTTGTTTATATTTATATTTTCAGGACGCTCCGATAGTATATCTACATTCGATAATGTTGAATATAGAGATATTGAAGAACACTGTGTTTGTTGTTTGAACTATTTAACTGCTACATATGGTAACCTGGACATATAGACCCACCCTCGCTTAGGAATTACAAATGTATTCTCATCTTAAAGCTGCACTCCCACAGATTGAAGGTTTAGACAACTTTTTATTTTTTGGCTTGGAACGAGCATTTTTTTGCAAAAATCCATGGAAACCAGTTATATGACTGCTGACAAAAAATTAGATCGAAGATTTATATATTAAAGTTCAAAAATTGATGTTTTATGCACTTTTTCTAAACCGTTAAAAACGGTTTAAGCCATAAAACATTAATTTTCGAACGGAAATATGAAAATCTATGATCTAATTTTTTTCAGCAATCTTATGTAATTGTTTTGCAGATATTTACTCAAAAATTTGCTCTTTTCAAGACAAAAAATTAAAAAGTTGTAAAAATGGTAAATATGTAAGAGTGCAGCTTTAAAACCTGGAATGACTTAGAAAGCATCAATGGTCTCATTGATCTCAATGATCGCACAGTTTCCCTGCTTAAAACATCACTTAATAGCCCACGTTGGAATAACAAACGCACGCCATTTTGACAGGCACGTACTAAAGTGCTGACGAGTTACCTGACGATATAGAAATAGAAGAGAGTTGCTGACCATAAATACAATGAAGGAAAAACAGTTTTGAAATTAAAGAGTTTATGCTAAATTTATTTTATATATATATACATTTTTTGTGTAGGTATAGACGGATGTTCGTGCATTTATTTTTGAAAATGTAATTTTATTGAAATGAATCGATTTCTATTTTTGCTGGTTTGGTGTAAATATAAGAAAATATCGAGGGTTTAGTAACTTTTTTAGGTGTTTCATCTACAATTGTTTGAAATCAATTATTTAAATTTTCATCATTTTAATTAAGAAACTATTTCTCTTTAATCTGTTGTATTTTCGAAGTAGTTTTGTGAATAACAAGGCAAACATAGGCAAACTCTTTCTAATGAGTAAAGTTTGATTAGTATATATACTCATATGTAACACCATATGATGGAGTTCTGCTTGGATTGGTTACATTCTCCATCCTTGTTTGCCTT
Organism: Mya arenaria; assembly: GCF_026914265.1. Taxonomy (NCBI): domain Eukaryota; kingdom Metazoa; phylum Mollusca; class Bivalvia; order Myida; family Myidae; genus Mya; species Mya arenaria. The sequence continues at coordinate 42,074,170 of NC_069132.1, forward strand.
CTTACACAGCGACATTAATTTTATTGTCAATAAAATATTAATTTTTCATTTAACATCATCCTTCAATAAACCTGGGGCGGCCCCTGTGGTTGTTTTACACGGGGACTCATGGACTCACTGTGCAACATATCAGCGCCTTATTAATACACACATGATCGTGAATCATAATGGTGAAAACCCGTATAAAACCCTATTCATGCAGCGCTATCAGCGCTTTGATTGTTCAGTGGAGCCACACAGAGCCACATGGTTGCGTGATTAGTTCCTATCGTGCTCATAGACGCCTGCAAATAATTAACGGCACTGTACTAATGACATCATAGTGGAGATTTTTATTGCATAATATAATAGTATTACCAGACAAAAACATTGTGTATTCTACACCAACACTGCATATTTACTCAATTTTATTGAACTGACTTGTTGTCTCAGTATAAGCAAACAGTATCGACAAATATACACTGTATTCTATATTAACGCTGAGCTACTTGTTAACAAATGTAATTAGATATTTAGGAAAGGATTTTCTTGTAACGTCATTCCACTGTTATGTTCCATCCAGCTTCTAAAATAAGCACCACTTCATTAATACTTAAATATTAATCATCCTCATTGAGGTTACTACTTTAGGTTAAGCATAAATCTTTAAAAATTCCTCATGAACTCAGAACAACATTTTATTTGATATTAGATATTTTACATTCGCTTCAAAAGGCTAATCTTAAGCTATTTTGTATCATTGAATTCAACATCGTAAATCGGTTCTGTGCATATGGCAAATAAATGTGTTTTGATATTATGGAGATATCACATTGATAATATTCGTTCTAGGCATTTTACGTCATATGCTATTGAAATGAAAGGTCATACAATGTTATTGAAATGGAATACTAACTTAAAACTTAAAGTAAACGAAATTTACAAAGGTATGTCTCTTTTAAAATGTCAATGTATTTTTTCAAAAGGACTAAAAGAAGACAGGTTAAAATTCGTTATGTAAGTGTTGGGCAGAAAATGATTACTTGAGCAATGGTTTAAATAGTTTGACTAATATGTATAAGGCAATTACAAATAAATAACCATGCAGGTCTCGAAAAAGTTCAAACAAATAAAGAACTTTCCTTGTAAATTCCATTCTTTGATCCTCTTTGATATACGTATATCTCAAATCAATAGAGGTCCCTTAAATTTCTATTCACGTTGAAGTAATGTAGAAACGACTGAAAACATGGCCTTCAGATTATATAGATTTACCATTGATTAACTTGTTAGATATGGTGTCATGAACACATCATCGTCTAAAATCTCACCTTTCCAATGGCGGAAAGGTATATTTAGAGATGTTTGTTTTATTTAAGTATAGAACTATCATACGTCAACCTTTAAATTTTCGAGTTAAGGAGATGCTGGGGAAAAGGCGAAAGAAAGAATATGACCCATTCGAATGGTTCTTAAACATACTTTTGTTTTATAACGTATTTAACCTCGAATGCATTTTGAGCTCCTCGGCCATTTTCATCGAAACAACCTCGGATGTATGCCGGTACATCAGTTGAAGTAGTTCGCAAATTTTTGAATAATATCATTCAAGTGGCGCTCTTATTCAGAATAAATATATGCACATGTACAACAAAGATAAATTTATAGAGATAAGTATTCAGCTACTTACTAAATAATGCATTCATGAAAAATATTTATTACTTATAACAAGTTTATAATCGTGTATTTAATAGCTGAAACGCACAAATATTAAATGATTGGTGAATGCTAAAATATTTACTGTGATCTAGTATTGTCTCATAAGGTAGAGGTATCGTGTTTTTTGCACCTTAGTTTCAAATTAGACGCAGTATCCTTCATAACAATAACTGTTTTCGACATTTATTAATCCTTTCTAGTAAATGTAAACAATTTTATTTAATATGGAAAATCACTTTTGGGAGTAATAGTGCATCGTTAATTAAATGTAGTGTTTTAGATTTTTATTTATTGATCTAAGTTTAAATTGACTGCCAGTGATGTGTATTATTGCAAACATAATTTACATAATCTAGAGTTAAGTCATAACGTTAACTGCTAAATTAAATTAAATTACTACGCGATCTACTTGCAGATGACTTAAACGTACCGCTTTTTGAGTATGTCAACCGTCCTAATACATCCGAGGTTGCTTTCGATAAAAATAGCCGAGGAGATCCGCATTCCTCGATTGGTGCATACCAGATACTTACATGGTGTAAGAGTATGTTTCTTTATTTATGTTCCTGAACGTTCTGTTTTCTTCCGTAAAGCATCTCTAATATTTTTCAAAACTTTTTTTTACGCACAATGATATCATTTATTATGAAATGAATGAAACTTTTTCCCAACCATTTGTCAAAATGATAAATATCCCTTCAATTTTGGATAAATGCTTTGTGCCTGATTGGCTGCATTTTGGAAGATGGTTATGGAAACAGCTCTCTAATCAAAATAATTTTGATCAGATGATTTTGTTTTCGAATCAAACAAAATATCTTCAATATATTTAAAATGTATTTATAGAACTGAAAATTTAGTATTTATGTGTTGGTTATATAAGAAAATGATGTTTTGGATGATTATGGTGATTTTAGTTATTATAACAATGACAATGATTGAAATTTATTACATAATGATTGACTGAGATATTTTGTACAATATGTCTGAGTTAAACACACCTGAGAAACACGATGAGCCCTAATCTGCCAAGGTCGTCCTTGAGGAGCTCCCAAGATCCCTGTACAAGCTTGACCTGCTCCGTACTTAGCACCATATGCAGGTGCTTGTCCCTACTTGAGTAGGGGATCGCACAGTTTGGCAACTTATTACCCATATCGGCCGCAGTTCCTCCTGGGTTCTATACGGCCGGTGTTTTCAGTCCTGATATGTCCTTATGACATGACTTCTCCGATGCAATGATCGTTAATGTATTGATCGTAGTTGGTTCTCTCTCATTGATATGTATGTTTATTAGATAAGAGAAGCTTCATTCTAATTGCATCACATATTTCTCATAACAAACGTTGGCAGTCCCTTGTTTCATTAAGTATACGTCCGTTGTATTTCGTATCCTTAAATTACACAGTCATTTACGTATTTCCGCAGCTTACAAGGCTTGGTATTGGTTTTCTTAGAATATTTAAGATTAACTAACATTCAATCCATTTTCACCAATGAATTTGCTATTGATACTAACAACGTTAAGATAACGATATCTTATTGGCATTTTAGACGAAAAAAAGTCTTATAAAGACATACGTCAATATTCTTCACTATTGTCAATATTTAAAATTAATAATTATTCTAATTACCATAGGTAAACGAGGATAGACAGAGTCAGTAGGGAACAAAATGCAAACATATTAATTAATTTTTATACACTGTATACTACGTACATGTAAAGGCAATATTCCAAAACTTTAACACTCTCCAGAGAATACTGCACACCATAGATGAAACTGTTCTACTAACATTCCATAAATGCAACAAAACAAATGCACGGCAGTAATTGTAAAATGCCACCAAATTCATTCGTCCCTGGCATGTGTAACTGAGCTGTTAGAGCTGTTCTGGTTAAACTGTAATGCACCAAAACGCATCTGTCTTTAGTCTTTAGCAAACCGCTGATGAGAGTTCAGATCACAGCACCGATGGCCAATAGCAGCGCGTATCGGATATATCTGATGTTTCCGAGCCTTGCGACATCCTATTGGATAATATGAGCAGGTGGAAATCATCTAGTCAGCCTGTCTCTTACTATCTTGATTTGACACGGAGGGCACTTTGTGATTACCCAATATTGTTTCTTCAACGATAAGATCAAATGAAACTGAAAGGTTCTTTATAGTTTTCGTTTCTAACTCTACGTGGGTCAATGGCAATGGAAAAAATATTCAAGTTTTCTGTTAATTAATTAATGTACATCGAAGATATCGAAATTAACAAAACTTTATATGAAATATATACAATACCCACATTTCTGCTACTGAACATCAATTCGAAAATTGATTGCAGTTATTATCTGCGATTAACCATAGCGTAACACTTATTCTGGGTAGCTATTGTTTGGCAGTTTCTCCAGTAGTTTTCTACTAAAAATAATCGCGTGAATGAAAACGATTCTCAGTTAAAACGAATACAATTATTCAATCAATGACCATATAAATTTTCTACAATTCTTCTAACGAAGCCCATTGCTAAGGAAGGGCCTTGATGTTTGCAACAAAGAAAACAGATTCAATGTTTACAAAGGAAACAATAGTACTCTTTTTCATATGAGCTCTATTGTTCGGCACTAATTATTTTACGAAAATGAGATCATATGCGTACAACAGCAGTTGTTTGCATAAAGATGGTGTCAAGATATTTTATTCATCAATAAAAAGCAAATACATGTAAAAAGAATTTCGATTTAAGCTTATCGTCAGCATTCCAATGACATTAATGTCAAGATGCAAACTTTAAAACATTACAATCAAACAACTGCCATCTTTTCTATTTGTCACATAATTTTGTAAATCGACATAAATTTAATGACAATTTTAGAACTCGTGGCACCTGTAATTAACGAGACATGTGCTAACTTGTTTCCAAAATAAAATATTTAGAATAACGAATTTAGGATATAGAAATGTATGGTGGCTAGTAAAAAATCGTTTCTTTTTGTTTAGAATAATTACAATTTTATTAAATGGATAAATGCCTGGCTTTTGCACATCTTTCTGTGAAATGTGTAAAGGTGCTTTCTTCATGTTTCTTTCCTTATAACAATTTTACAATCGGCGAAGTGTAAGCATGGATTTTAAAGGGGATGTGTCAACCTACTTTTACCCAATCTGGGAGCAACGCCTTCAGTTAAGTGTCCAAAATTCCTGATATGCAAAATATCCAATCGTTGCGAGGTAACATGACCAATAAAGGTATTCGAGTTCAATGGAAGTAACATTAAATCTCTTACGCGTAAGCAGAGTCAAACAAGTGCATAATGTTGTAAGTGCTGTCATGAACCAAAATGAATCTGAACATTTGAGGGTTAGAAGCGTTAACATTCCCAGCACCCCTAAGAACATTTTTTATTTTATCCCTATGTTGGTTAGTATAAACACTCTAACTACAAGCATACTTAATCTATTAAAAGCGTGTCAAAGGCTTGATAATAACGCATTCAAAGCTAAACAAATGACCTCTCCAGTGATGGTATAACAGGATTATTTTAAAACTTTTAATTGTTCATGTTTCCTGGTAAAAATATATGCTGACTATTAATTACTCTGGCTATAATTTGAATTGCTGTGTATTGTATGCATATTTAAAAACTATCACTTACCATGCAGACGCAACGAATATGCAAACGATAGATAAAAAAATAAAAGCAGAAACCTCATTGAAACATATGATTAAAGAATAATGCTTCTGAGTCACTTAACCTTGTGTGTAGACGATAAGTATAGCAACTTGTTCATTAATAATATATTTATTTTGCACGATTCCGGTTCTATCCGATGATAAAAAGTAATCTGCCATATCGTATGTTACATGTTGTTTAACCTTCAACAGTCGGACTAGTCGGCTTTTTTTCATTTATCCCTTTTTGAACAGTTCAAATATTTTGCTCTCGTAAATTGCCAGAAATAAGTTTTGAAATCACTTTGGACACTTGTGTAGTTCGTTATAAACTGATATCTGATTATTCTGTCATCATCACAATATAATGACGTCAATAATGGCCTCGCGAATATTCAGTACTCAGACGTTATTTGCATTTATTTATGAATGTTCGGAGAATGGGAAATGAAACTGGTTACAATGATAGGATTTCGATAGAACTGAAAAGTGCAAGGTAATAAAAACTGAGGTAATTTCCACGCCTACACAGCATTAGTAAATGATAAAAACATTATTATTATGTTTAGAGTTCTGAATACATTCCAATTCCTGGTAAAATGTCGTGTCTTTCTATTGTATGAATAAAGGACATGGTTGACTACATCTTGATTAGATTTCTAAAAACATATACCAAATCTCTGGCAGAGGATGCTTTAACATTTCTGAGGAAAACTGAAAGACGTTATTGATTGAATCTGGTTAAGGAATCTGAAACATGTTGGACATGACTGACTGTATCTTGTTAAGATATCTCAACACACCTTTCTAAATGTTTTGTAAAAACTGCTGTTCCATTTCAATGTAGAATGAATATTTCACCAGGGGAGTTGTAGGGTTGTAGTGCTGTTTGATTTTAATATCTACCACTAACAGTTCCTCCTCTTGTTTTACATAAATACATAACCACTGTATGTAGCAATAGGACAGTAGACATCCCGACTAATCAGATATGTATCCAATTGTACTGGAATATTTCTCGTAGAAGGGCTCAAAAGTAAATATCCATTTAGTAGCATACATAAAAACTTAATGCATATATAAGTCTAAGCCACATGATATTGATATACACTGATTACTTATCCAGTATTTAATTTGGCATCGTTTTATAATTATAGTTATTACGAACGAACTTTCTTATCATATAGTTTAAAAGCTTCATGACTAGTAGGTAATCGTTGACATGTCATTTGCTGATAGAAGACGCATATCACTCCATTTATAAACACCTAAGGATTGAAATTGAAGAGTAAAAAAACCCACAAAAGATAGCTTCTGTATAGCGAATGTTGCCAAGCAGCATATGACAAAGTTTGTAAAAAGCATTTAAATACAGTTTTTATATGCAATTATGGTTTTCTTTTGTAATTAATCCGAACAAATCAACTTAGTGATAATACATTAACTCTTTTAAACCGGTTGCTGGTTCACCTTTGAATGTAGTAAACAGGTACACTTGTCTAATATTTACTGGTAAGGTCCATAAATGGTTTGGCTACGGAATCATATTATTCGTAATTTCCGTATTTTAGAGTTTTGGAGTTTATTGCAATTATAAATTAATTCTCTTGACTCAAATATATTGTATTAACTTAAACGCAGGGACAATTACATGGAAAATTTGTGTATTGGGCTCTTACATGTTATCTAAACAAATACACTACAAAATGATTATTTCCTTTATTTCCCTTATTCAATATACAGTATATTCGTAGTATATACTCAACTTTATGTCATTCGATATTTAGACAGGATTATGGCTGTCTGGACCTGAGAACCTGTCTATTTATAGGTCATATTATAAAATATATTATATAGTGCTGGACTACAAGCTATTTCAGGACTTACTTTGATGATTTGAATCAATTGTTTTCCTGTTTATAATTCATATAAGTTTAACATGATTAATTATCTTAGTTTGACTTGTCGTTGAACGTGCGTCGACAAGATAGATATTTAAACAATGTCGAGAATCAAAAGTCGTTCAGACTTTCCATTACGGCCTTCACTAATCCTTAAATCACGATGTCTGCGGGTCTTTGAAACTTTGTATTTATTTAGTCTCTATCTTATTATCAAGGCTCATCAAGACAAACATTCTTTGGAATACTAGTCTTTATTTACGTTTTCGTTTGAAATCACTTGAACTTGAGAGGAAATATAAGGTTATATGTGCAGTTTAAAGGATTTTGTATATTGTACTTTTGCGCACCTGTATTATAGATTTACTGGTTCAGGACTGAATGAAGAATATACTTGATATATCAAGGTATTGATTATTTAGCTTGTTTATTATGATGATTCTTACACCATGAATAAGCATAAAGTATCAGAATTCAAGCTCGTAATGTTGGTTGTTATGTAGCCTACCGTACTTCAATAAGAGCTGGCTTGAATAAACGCCTTTAAGTTTCTTATTAAAGACGCATATTCACATGAAGTCTAGTGAGTTTAATTACACAAGACTGTCCAGAGAAACGTCAGGGAATGTTCTTACTTTGAACAAATGCATGTATGGCGTTAAAGTCTGCATGATTGTTTTTGCATAATCCGAATATATCAAAGGTCATTGCTCAATTTAAGTTTGTAATTACCAAGAGCATTGATTGAGCAGGTCCTTTTGGTCAATTATCTTAGTTTGTTGCTCTGAATTGTGCAATACCAAAATAATTAATCTTGGATGGGAAGTAAACAGGTATCATAATCAGTCGATGAGCAGCAGAGCGAGGAACATACAGACAATTCACCACCAATTATCATAAAACACAAACTTCATTTTCGTTGAAGTATTCAACGCAGCCTTGCTTATATTTTGAGCATCGTTTCATGGGGTGAAACAAATGATTCGGAGAAAAACGAAGTATTTCAGATTGTGTTATCAGTTATGTGGTTTCGATAACAACATTCATCATGTAAATATTTCATCACTGTCATTTACGGCGCTAAACTTTTGTTTGACGATGACATTTTACCATGAATTGATAACAAATCATAATTAAGCAACCGAACTCTTTGACGTCCCGAACAGACAAGAGCAACCGCGAAATGAACATACCGACGATTTCACTGACATTAATCGTGAATTATATAATCGCAACAAATGTTTATATGCTGTTACGATAACACAATTTACTGAAACATAGCGTTTGCTTTGTTTACCAGATGAAAGTAAAAAAATATGTGCTATAATGTGAATAAAATCTAAATGGAAAAAACAAATATCATTTCGAATACAGCGTTCGATAACAAAATTTAATTAAACATACTATGCTTTTTACGGCCCTGATTTTCTGTTTAATCAAAAAAATATCGTATATTTATTTTAAAACGTCTGCTTGCTATTATCTAGACGCCATTGGCCGAGATGGTTACTATGGTGCTTGTCTGATTGCCTGTTATTTTAAGCTTACTATGGACAATTGTGTACGCTGATAAATATATTTATCTATATGACAGTATACATTTTTCACATTGTAAATCATCATAAGCTTCTAAAACGAAAATTAGAAATAAAATAAATTGTCCAAGCCCTAATGCAATGCAGTTGCAAAATGTTTACAGCATCTGTACTCATTTGCCAGAAAATAATGGTGAAAGTTGCTAGACTTCCACTAGGGACTTGAGTCGGGAATATATGTATTGAATAACTACTAGACATTATTATGTTAGCGTGCCCGTCGTTCTCAATTTTTTTCCCTTTAGAGTATAAAACACATTAATCAGGTCGAGGGCAAACTGTCCTTGTTAAAACAACATGAAGTACGGTAATTCCTGGAAATGACTTGTGTTTAAAGGTTTTCTATACTTAAGTATATTGACTTTGGATTTCTTGTGATCCCATTCCATTTTGGTATCATTCATAAAGGTTTGATATGTTATGTAAAAAAGCTTTGAACACTATACAGAATAAACAAGCTTTGTTGACCTTTATGTGTTGCACTGTTAATAAATTCACGTTCTGGGCCAAACTTCTCAAAGCTTTTTAAGCTTAAGAGGCTAAGTAGCTTATTTTAATTGGCCAAAATAAAAACTGAAATTTTATTTTGATAAATGAAAAAATGGTTTATTGTGATTATCAAGAGAATAATGTCTAAAACGTAAAAGTTTTCAGGAAGTAAACATTACAAAAATTATAGAAATACTTAGGATAGCTTAGCTTAATCCTGTTAAAAAGGAATTAAGAAGTACCGAGAAATTTGAGCATGGGGCCTAGTAAAAACGTTTACAACTTACAATTGATATTGAAAAACTACAAAAGTTGTGTGGTTATCCTGCTCATATTCCAATACAAAGTGTGAATAACATCTATGCTATCCAATGTTTTTTTCGAGTAAAACTTTCCACTGTAAATAGGTCATGTAAGTTCCAGCCTTTTAACATAAGGTACCAATAGTTTGATAACGTTGTTAAAGTTAAGAATGGCGTTAACTGCATCGATTGTTGTTAATTTGTAAATATTAATTGTACTATGATGTGAGAACGTTTATAAGAAATACTGCTGATGACAAGTATGTTCATGAAAATAACAAACTTGTAAAGATCTGAGAATCAAAAACGATAATTTCTGAAAATCGGCCCGTTATGTCATAAACATAAAGCTTAACATACAAGGTATCATATTTGAAGGGTTTTAGTGAAGTAAAGATTTAAAACAAAACGTAGGTGCCCATTTTATATTAAATTTTTAAATTAGCAGACTATCGATAAAACAGATCTGTTTAAGAAATAATCCCTTAATATAGGCACTATCTTAGAGCATATTTTACGGCTTCTCTGAGACCGTAACTATTGAATGATTCAGTTACAATGGCTTTAAATGGTACAGATCATTTCAGACTAAATACTTTTAAAGTGCTTAACAGCACATTATTACTGTGTTAGATATTTCATTCAATAACATTTGGAAGTTCCAATGACGTCATATCGCAGTTCATCTTGCTGACTTGGAATAAAAGACAAATTGAAATCCTTCATGTGAAATAGCAAACAAAGTATCATATTACCTTGTATATTTATGTAACGAATCAGGTACTAATGAAAATTGTTACACGCTGATGTTTTCTATAATTATATTGAATAGGGAATAAAAAAAGAGAGGTATAATAACATCTGGCATCTTCATCATTAAAACAGTTGAAACATTGCTTATTTTATAGCATTGAAACAACATGTTTTATACTTAAGTCATCATAAGGATTGAGGAGATGGCTGAAAGTTTATATTATTATATGTGTTGCAACGAATCTTTGTTACAGTATCAGTACAAAATGTATCACGTTGCTTTGCAGTAATTGTAAAACTTACTTACATTTCAGAATGATTGCAAATATTTTAGGTGATGGTACTTATAATATCCACTAGTTAAAGTAATGACTCGGTTTCGATGCTGATTGATAGATAGCAGGAAAAAAAGAACGCTGAGAATATGTTAGTCGGTTTGAACGGTGAAGGAAAAAAGTAGTATAAGTGTGATAATAAGAACTGGTCTTTCCTCAAAAACGCTTTTTTGAATAAAATACCGACACTAATAGGTAGTAATTTATGTTGTGAGAAGATACCTAAATTGAATTATACATTAAATTAGGATTTAATTTGAAGATTGATTGAGACGTTTTGTAACGAGTGGCTATGTTTTATAGTCTTTTCTTGATTGCACTTTGTAACTTCATCACCAGAACTCTTATTCTTTCTTAGTATGGCAAAAACAAAATCGGAATCTTTTTCTTTAAGATACACATTATATGCATGAAAGTTTTTTGGTTAAACATCGTTATTTGTATAACAATGTCGATGCCGATTTACTACCATCCATTCAAAACGGCATAAACTAGAAAGCCGCCTTTCATAGTCATTTTGTGAACAGACATTTTAACCAATCTTGCACACGGTTAATGTATCCGAGAGTTTTGAAATCATAAAAATATGTCAACACTTTAAAAGAAAGGCGTGACATTTGCTTTTTATTCTCTTTTACCCATCCATTCGTATTGCCCTCTTTTCCCATCATGAGCACTATTCTACCCACTTCAATCTTCATATTCTGTATATCCAGAGAGTAAATGTTAAATAAAATCAGCCTTTTCGGAAGACTTATGAAAATATTATGCTAGGGAACTTAATTTAAACTAAAATAATACGTTATGAGCATTCCACACGAATAAAAACATTACCTTCGGATTTAAATGCAATAATACTTTCTTATCCAGTTATAGTACGTGTTTGCCTTCAACAATATTCAAGTTTCATTGCCCAGGCTCTTTGTGTAAGTTTCTTTTTGGTGTCTGTATGTTGTGTTAATATGTTTGTGTTTCTAGTTCATTGTAGTTTGGGCCCCTCCCTTCACTTCCCTTGTGCCCATAACAGGGATTTTTTAAACATTTGAAATACATGGCTAGTCCTTGCAGTTTTCAATGCATTTTGTATGATTTATACAAACGCAGCAATTAAATAATTTAAGATCCTGATATCAAAATGCACATTTACTGCAGACGTAATTTGTTTAGATGTTGGTGGAGGTATGGCACGATTGTTTAGCCATTGGAATGATTTCAATAGATTCTGAACCGGCTATAGAAATATGTTTAACATTTCCCTCGATTAGAGCGCATAATTATGCATAGTAAATGTTTATAATAACATTAATTAGTATAGTAAACTCAAACATACCTAATTTGGACTATCGCTATACATCATCATTCCAGGTCTTGTTTTTCATTATTGACGTTAAAACCTTTCGCAATTCTTTCTTGGGTCGTTTTAATCGTGGAGTGTCCGGGATTCCGTAAACATCGAAAACCGGATATTTTGTATTGCAATCGTTTCTTGCGGTTTTTTAGCCACTATCACACCATTAATGTACGCGTATTAATAATGATCGAACAACTTTGGACGTTCTTATCAATCTTGAACAAGCTCGTCTTGATAACATGTTAACTTTAAGGTTTTAAACACAAATAGATAAATAAGTAAAATCATTCATCTAAATTGTCTACCTTTTAATCTTACTCAACTCGAAAACGTTATATGTAATATCAACATTGCAACAGGATATAGATAACTTGTAAGAAGATGATTGGATGATGCATGTAATAGTTTATTTGTTTTATCGCATTATGATGAAAGAAGGTTGAGAATCTTGGGATCCACAATTATCGGAGCATATTACATAACCTTGCAATAATAAGATATAGGACGAACTCAACACGTTGTCCTTCATCATGAGTCTGACTTTCCTGTCTGTTATTTACCTCGCTTATCAATCTCCGTTTGTGAACGCTTAGGTGTGAAAATGTTAAAATGTTGATTTTCCAAATGATCTGATCCTTATATTTTACGAAGATTGATTCTGATGAATTCTCCGACAACACCTAATAAGTTCGAGTCTAATTTTGACGATCTGCAGGAAATGGAACGGGCGAACTAAAACAGCCGAAGTTTCCATTCGAAACAATAGATAACAACATATAAGATGTTGATTAACTTAACTTAATATATGTAGTGGCTGTATATGTTTATTCAATAGTTGGCCTATTACTGTTGTTTTGGTTTGTTTCAATTTGCAAAATATATGCGTGTTATCTACTGGGAACACTGTATTGCTTATTTTTGTCCTCAAATATAGGCCATGGCCTTGTGAATTCTTTGTAAATAAATAGAAAAAAAATCGCCTGCGTTTGATCTCACAGCGGTAGCCTATAGAACTGCTACAGTGTTTGTTACAGTTTTCAGCCAATAGGGTGCATGCCGATCTTTTAGTAATTCAGACTGCTTTAACAGTTTTCGACAGACATATTTATATTATACAATTGATGCTGATATTTTCAGGAAATAATACTTTTAAATTGAAGAACATTTTTGACAAATGTTTGAAATATGATTATGTTTATATATTACATTGTAAATTGTGTTAAATCCCTTATCTGATTTTGCAAACACAACAAGAGCTTCCCTCTCTCTTTTTCATTATCCCTGGACTTTAAGCAGTGATCCTCTTTCGAAAATCATAAACTCAAAAACAGGGAATGAAACAAACATCTACGTAATAAAGTGCCCCTGATTTCCAGACAAGTGTTGATTTCCTTTGTTCTACTCCTACAAATTAGAATCTTTTACTTTTAAAATTAATCGTGAAAGACTCTAGCATGCTTCAGACTAATACATTTCCAGTTTATTTCAAGCAATCCCACTCTAGCATTGAAACAAGTCATTTAACAGGAACTTTTTGACAAATTAAATGTCGTTTGTGGCTTGAATTCCTAAAATTACCGCACAAAAATAACAACGTTCGCTTTGGTTGTTTTTTCCTGTAAAATTCTTAAAAGATTTCCTTAGATACCACTTAACTATTAACGTTTTTTCTATGTATGGTCTGTATGCTATAGCCTTAGTACACAAGTGCTTGTAATTTTGCTCCGTGCGTATGTAGTAACAAATGTCGCGCGACAATTGAATATGTGTTATTATACATGCATTGCTGTAAACCTCGTAAAGAATCTTCCGTGAATAACCTGTCTCCTGGATATACAATCCTTATTGAATTAAGTGATTGAAACTCATATATGGCAAACACTTGGGTTCTAGACATCATACGTTCTTTCGCGAAAAACTTAAACTTTTATTAAATAAGAGTACAATGGAAACTACAGGTGCTAGCCCATAGTATAACATTAAGCCAATGTGCTGTTTAACGAGGATTAAGACCAAACCAACACCAAACACGAAAAACACGCTACCAGTCATTGTTAAAAAGTGGATAAAGAGTAGGTAACCGCCTCGGAACGATTAGTGAAAACTAATCAAGAACGCACTTAGGTTTTAACCGGTTTTGCGAATGTTTCACTGCTTCGGGTTTAATGAATAAGTACAAATACATAAAACATATTCAATGAAATGTAATAGAAATAAAATCACTGTCCATTTGTGTGAAAATCATAAAGAAGACATCAATGATACATAAAACCTTTGTTTTGTCTGACTTTATCGCAACAAACATATTTTATTTGTCCATTTGAAAATGAAGTGTTGGCTATTTATTAAAAAATAATCTGACATCGACGTTTACAGGTAGCCCCTTTTCAGGTAGCATACTCAAATATTACCTAAATGATTACGTTAGTTTGTTGCTGAAACTCTAAATCAAGTTATAAGAGAATATCACTCCATAGTTTCCTGTTATAATAGATGTGTAAGCAAAACACTTCTTTCTTATGAAAAATATTGTGAAACATAATATCTTTTTTACACCACTGAACTCGCTAGACGAGGCAACACTTTGAGTCAATGAATGGTTAGTATTAGATCTAAAAACGATATAGTTGGGGAAAAACACGACGTGAAATTCATTATTAGGCAATGTAGTAAATGGCGGTTTTACAGGAATAAATCAACGAGAAGGAAACCGCTTTGTTGGTTTTATGTGTGATTGCATGTATTGCTAAATATTGGAATGCATATTTTGAATGTTTTTATTTACTGAATTATCATGTTGCATTATGTTTTTAATGTGACTTTAATCATGATAAATTTAGCGATGCAAATTAAGTGCAGACTAAAATATCCCTTGTCTGGAATGCGAAGAATGGATACAGTCCGATTTATATATTGAAATTATTTCGTCCATTTCCAATCAAATATGTATCTTGTAAATCTGTCTCGACCAAATCTTGCCAATTGCCTAAAAGTTTTGCATTACCATGACCTGTTGTTAATCCATCCATAATTCACGTCAATCCACTTCTCATAAAACCGCGTGTAAACAAACGTAAAAGGAAAGACCCAGCATCAAACTGGTCTGGGAAATGCGGTATTCACAGTTTTTTTATATACTAGACTATAGATTTATTAATTAATGTTTGTTTGATTTTCAGTATTAGAAGGTCGATGATAGGTACATGGCGGTGATGGAGATGTGATGCACAAGATGCTGGACTTTATTTCTAAAAATACTTTGTATTTGATTAATAGAAGAGTGTAACTCCGGGAGTAGAATTTTGTCATTGAACAAATGCCTCTGTTTGTTCATGTTTGTCATAACAAGTGATCATTATTGTATTTGGTATTTCAAAGTTTTGAGAAAAAGGTACATAGAGGTGTTCAATATACCAAACTACGGTTCAAAATTTATGTAATTAGTTTGTAATCATATTTCGTTTGGTTTATCACGAAGGCTACATGGTATGATAATTTACTATCATAGAGAGTTTGCATTCTTAAGTAAGCTGGTAAAAGAGTTTTATCAACTATATTTTAAACATTATATCAAAATAGTAAAAAAGTATTTGGCGATTGGCAAATGAAAATTAGCAAAATTCATTCTGCAAATAGCATGTTACAATACGCTTATCGCATTCGGCTTTCCCCACTGGTCTCACTTATTGGACGAAATTAAGCCCATGCACTCTACCAAAGAAGTTATGTTGTTGCAAACAGCCTACCCAGACTTACTTTTGACTACAAAATGACAGATATATAATGACAAATACTAGGAATATGCAGTTAGGAATTGCCAAAAAGAAATAAGCAATTGACAATGTCAATTGCAATCAATTAGATTACCCAACGTTATGTCAAATCTAAACAAAATACATCCTTATACGAACAGACCATTGATAAAACTCAATTCTGTGTGAAATCCTAATGTAACGACCCTTCATTATTTTCTAAAAAAAGCAAAGAAGTATTAATCTCCATGTTACGAATAAGTTTGAATTTTCTATGTCAACTACAACGACAACAGCGACACTGACGCAGAAAATGACAATAATTCGAACGACTATATCAAAACATTCTCAAAATCATAATAAATTATCACAATTCAATAAGTGAAAATTAAGCGAACTTGTTGAGGTTTTTTTCGTTCTAAAATATTTTGATAGCGTCAGTTAGTGTGCCAAAACCCCTTTTTTAATTTCATAAAACCAATAATTTCCATTAAACGATGATACCGAAAAAAGTGCCAACATGCAATTGCAATAACCTTTTGCTATCATGTTTCTTTTTATTTGATTAAAACTTTACCGCTAAACTCAACTCATTTTAATCAAGTTTAAGCCTACACTATGCAATATTCATAATTATACGTTGAATTAACACCAATAATGCAACCCGATTATGTAAATGCTATGAAACTTGTAAAGATCAGTGAATTTTGATCAATGTGTTAACGTCAATGGTATCAATGGTAGGCCTTGATGATAAAATAGCTTTCAAAACATGTTTGGAATTGCTAATCCGATACACGAATGCATCATATTTTGAACTGGCTTCATTAAACCTCAACAACATAAGTACTTCGGTGAAATACACAAGGTTGCTCAACAAAAGATCAAAGAATTTTGTTAAAGCCCAAGGAAATGAGAACAAATTAGAACGGGGCGTTCTTCGTAAAGCATAAAACATTATAATGCACACACAATGACAAGTATAATGTCAATTATGTACCATTCTATGATTAAGACATCTACTCTACCCACTACCCACATAGAGCGATTACTCGTATAAATCTGCATTTGTGTCGGTTTTAAGGTAGGTCATTCATAATTTAATTTAATAAAAATGCTACTGGTGAAGTCTCATTTTGAAGCAACTAAATGCGTTTTTTTTTCACTGAGAGCATTTTTTTATATAGGCATAATTTTATTAAATTGTAAGAAACAAATAAATAAATTGCTATATAAAAATAGTATAATTTTGTCATATAGTGTTTTTCAAAAATGTAATCAGTGGTAAAAAAATATAATGGTTATTCAATACTCAATATTTACACTCTCTAGTACTTTCTGCACAAATTAAATGACGTTCACTTTCGCAAGAATGCCCCGACGTAGTATTTACGGCGACCTGCTTATTATGCAAATGTTATTTAGGCGCATGCGCATTACATACTTCATATAAACAATTCCATATATTACAGTACAAGGTATTTGTCATTTTAGAACAGAAAATCGTTCTTCTTGATACGAGTTCACTGTAATTAAACTGAATCGTGTAATTCAAGACATGAAAAGAAAGAGTGTCAGAGATTCATTCTGAACAAATTCGATTAGACTTGTGGATTTTTCAAGCAAATGATGGAAAAACGAATTGGCAGCACAATTTTTGCTTTTTCCGATTTGGCTTACTCTCACAAATTATATGTAATATTAATTATTTCTATTCGCATGTAAAAATGAAGCCCTTTGAAATGATTTGAAAAAAAAATGTATTACAATAGGTGTGCAGAAAACCTGCAAATATAAGGATTGAAATTATTTTTCGGGGGCATACATGTGATCTTGAATGCCCCACTTAAAAGTCCCCGAAATGAATTTCAATCCTTAATCAAACATAGAAATGATTTAGATGTACATGTAAAATGCACTTATTCTTCTTTGCATCGTAATGATGAATGGGTTATTCGAATCACAACAAGCAGAAATGGGTATCATAGTTAATTGTTGAAATGTCAGATTTTTGCATCATATCAATTATATAACTCAGTAAAAAATTGTAACCTGCCTATCAAGGACCTTAACATCACGCCACACCATGGTGACTTCTATTCTAGTTTAAGATATAGGAAACTCTGACGTCATATTTCATTTACAAACTGATCAATACGGCAACATTTGGGAAGAACACGTACATCACTTGTCTAAATGGAAAAAACCCAGAACTACACCACCACAATCCGATCACTATCACTTGTTAACCTATTTTGATTGCATGCCGCTTCGAGTTCACCGGACTTTAAAATGGCGAACAATCTATATGTACAGAATGTTCAAATTAGCAACGTAGACATATCTATATAAAAAAACTTGATAAGTTTCATACTTATGTTATACATTGTATACTTAAGTATCCAATTATCGCTTTGTTAACGCACCATTTCATCTATAATTGCTATGCAGTAACCGACTCTTCTGGTCTAAAGCAATTGCAGAAAATGTCTTTTAGTTCCTTAAGATGACACTACGACCACTTGACAAAGCAATTTGTGTCAGCGTTGATCGTTATTCCCGGATTCAATAGGAACGAGGACAGAACAAAATATGGTTGTACAACATCGTGAGGATCAGTTAAAAGCGAGTTTACAAAAAGGAAAGGATGGGGAAAAGATAAGATTGTACAATACTGTTACGTTTTCTGTAATATAGAGGTTTATCTGCTTAAAAGTGTAATGGCTTTTTTTAATACCCTAAAGTATTTTTCCTATTATATTGATGTTGTTCGAATTCTGTTGAGCTATAAGTTCTTCAATAACTTTGTATTACGCCTTTATCGGTCAAACAACGGAAGCATTTGAGAAGTGTGAATTGGACCTATTGCAAATAATACCTAAAAATATCTGATATCGTCGGGCTCTTAACGACGCGTATTTTTTCAGGAATTTCACTTCTGTGAGAACATGTGGGCCCATTTAAAGCATAAATAGTTAAAAATATTTGAGTTAGGAAAACCTAAATGAAAGTTACAGGTTTACCATATTATAAAAACATTGCAAAACATATCCAAGCCTCCGTTGATCCGTAGGGAGTATTTAACTTGTTTTCTCTCTTTCATAACTTACAAGAATGTGTTCGTTATATGTTAACTGAACGTTAGTAAATGCTCGTGAGCATGATTCCACTGTTGAAAAATAAAGGACAACGAAAGGATGTTTAATGTAAATTGACAGCTTTCGGAGATACTTTCCATTTGAACTTTCTTTCCCTGTCATGATAGGGTATAATCTTCCTCTTGACGCTTCAATTCCAACGCGACTGGTTTTATCATGAGGAGATATTCGAACATTAGTTTCCATCAGACCTGATTCACCACATCTCGTTTCGTGAAAGATTCTTATCACTGCGTTGTCATTCATGTTATATTAGGCAATATCGTGTGTATGTTTCGGTGGACATGTAGAAACTGATGATTTCAACATTTTCCGACCTAAATATTCAAAAACCGATGCATCTGGTATTATAGCAAGAGTGTTTGCATAACCACAAGCTGTCATACTTTTTTCCAAAATAGGTTTTTAGTTATGTTTAAGTTACTCTTGTAAAGAAAGCATGTAAAATGTAATCACGTACGCTAACATAAACATATTTGGATTTTATTTAATAATATAAATTAAAATCATCATTAAATATGAAATAGAACTTGTTTCTTAAAATACATTACACTTCGTTTGATAAAACAAAAGAAGGCATCCGGCAAAAAAAGTTACAAATTTCATTTAATTAGTCTGATATTGTAAGCCATTTTAATTAACAAATTTACATTGTAAACAAAAAAACGGCTGTGAAAAAAATGCCCTGTTGTTCTTATTGTTTGGAAAACGGCATGTTAATCGTTCATGCCAATACTGTGAGTTCAGATTGGCTACACCTTGCCATTTTCAGTTTCACTAGCTTTGCTCTGTCACTTTGTGCCGCATTAAAGGTTTACTACAGGAAGTCTTTGAACATGACAACTGCATGTCAATGCCGTGAAACGTTTAATATGTCCCCGTAAACTAAGAAGAGAAGCCAATCTCTGCATGAACTATGCCTTTATAAAACTGACTGTAAATGACAACGTATTCTAAATGCAGTCTTCACAGTGCAGAAAATCACACCTCGTATCGACGTTATTAGAAGTTTTAGAATAGTTAGAATATATTTGGTTTTACACGAAGTGCAACACCATCGTCTTGTTTGTTGTCATAAGTCACAGTCAAAAACAATATAGAGATTGAATCGTTATGCAGGCTGTTTAATCATGCAGTAGATAGAAACGCATGCTGTTCGTGTCATTATAGACACGCTTTTAAATTAGAAAATCGACAACTCGTGAATGGAAACAGAGAACTATACATTTACACATTTTGAACAAACTATTCAAGGATAGTATAAAATTAACTATAATGAGTTAAACATTCTAAACATCAATGAACTTTAGGTATCTGTGTCTAAATAACTTAAGGCAGATAACTCAACATACCAATAAAAGATTTTTCTGATCGGTTCTAAACCTCAAGGTCTTAAAGATAAACATTTACGTGTGTCTATTTCAGTTTTCTCTTCAATGAGAGCTTTTCATTTAGTGCAAGAAATTTGTAATTATCCATAAACCAAAATGAAAATGTCTCAAGGATAAAATTTTACGTGCGTCTTATTCAAGTTTTTCTCCATTCAGACACTAATAACGACATACGCAGTATGGCATTTTACAGACGTCTTGTCTTCACTTGCATCACATGGGCATATTTGCTCTAGAAATAGCTCGTTAATTATTGTTTTCATTCCATTACTTAATTTCCGTTTTCTTGTTAAATAAACATGGAAATGACGTTGAAATAGGGCTAATGAGATGCATATGTCAGCGCATGTTACATAATCAAGTAAACAAGAATCCAGTTTCAGAAACCGTTACCGCAATTCCGGTGATTTTCTTTTGTTAAAAATATGTCAAAGCCTTCCACGAAAGAGATAATATTTCGAAGGCCAACAGCGATAACGTTTTCAACGTTTTCAAACAGTATATGTTTCGCAACTTTGACATAACATGAAGCAATATATATTCAAGTTTCCTTGAATTGAATCTGATCCTGCACATTGATTTGAGTGTAAAAAGCAATGATACACAGTTGAAATATCGAAAACAAATAGTGACCAAATTATGTTATCTGCCAATTTCGCTAGTTATGTCTGGATCAATGTCCGAATTTTCCATTCCCATTTTCATATAGACACAAATATAGGCATACACTGTTTTCCAAGCTTCTGCAACACTTTTTGTATAATATTCTTCAAGCACTTTTTGGAGACCATAGTTGAGGGAAGGCCATAATTTCTGAAACAGACAGAAAAAGAAGGTCTTTATCACATATTTAAAGTGTAACGATACGATTTTGCTAACTCTTATAAAATCGTATGTACCTCATCACTTTCTTAGATACACGTCGAACAGTAAAACTATTAAAATGTTCTAGGAAAGCAAAAGCAAAAACAGTTGAAACCAGTTTGATTTAGATTGATAACCAGTGTAGTCTAAAAGGGCCCCGTTTTTGTTCAGTGGAGCCACAGAGAGCCACATGGTTGCGTGATTAATACCTATCGTGCTCATAGACGCCTGAAAATATTCAACGGCGATGTACTAAAGACATCATAGTGGAGATTGTTTTTGCATGATATAATAGTATAACCATTGTAATGACTTTTTTATCAGGATTGGCAAACAGTATTGAGAAATTTGTACTGTGCTCTGCATTAACGCTGAGCTACTAGTTTACAAATGTAATTAGTTATTGAGAAACGGATTTTCTTGTTGTGTAATTCCACTGGTATGTTACATCCATCATATTGACTAACGTCTTGACTCCTCCAACAATACGCAGATATTATCCATCCTCATTGAGGTAACAACTTTCGTTAGCTTAAACATAACAGGTGATTTACAATTTCAGTTCATCCTTCAAAAATGTTGACTATAATATTTATTTAATAGTTCACACTACACTGTATAATTGTAATTGTAATGTATTTATTATGTATATGAAACACAAAAAACTGTATAGTTTACGTGTAATAAATTCTGTTCTGTTCTGTTCTGTTCTATCAAAATGCCTTATGAACTCATGAAATACCATTTTAGTTGGTACTAGATATTTTACATTCATTTCCAGAAGTTTATCGTAAATCGGTTCTGTGCATCTGGCAAGTAAATGTATTTTGATATAATGGAGGCATCACATTGATAAAATTCGTTCTAGACACTTTATATCATATTCAATTGAAATGAAAGGTGAATTATCATATTATGTTACTGAAATGAAATAACAACTTTCAGCTTAAAATAAACGGAATTTACAAAGGTAAGTCTATTTTAAAATTTCAATGTATTTTTTTTCAAAAGGACTAGAAAAACATAGGTTAAAATGCGTGTTGTAAGTGTTTGGACAGAAAATGATTACTTGAGCAAAGGTTTAAAGAGTTTGACTAGTATGTATTAGGCAATTACAAATAAATGACCATGCAGAGCATGAGGAAAATTTGAAAAAAAAAATGTAAAAACTTCTCCTTGTAATGTTCCACCCTAGGATCCTCTTTGATATATATCATTTATCAAAAGCAGTTCCTTAAATTTCTATTTTACGTTGAAGTAAAATGACCGAAAGCATGACCTTTAGATTATATAGACTTTATCGTCTAAAATCTCAATGTTTCAATGAGGTACAGGTACAATTAGAGAGGTTTGTTTTCTTGAAGTGTATAACGTGTTAACTATCTCACTTCTAACTTTAAATGTCCGTGTTATAAGGAGATGATACGAAAGGACGAAAACAGAATATGACGAATTTGAATGGTTTCTAAACATAATTTTGTATTATCACGTATTTTACCTCGCATTGTGCATACCAAATATACTTATAATCCACTTATATTGTGTAGGAATGTGTTTTTTTACTTATGTTCCTGAACGTTTTATTTTTCCTCCGTCAAGCAACTCCAATACATTCCAATTTTTATACGCAGAATAATATCATATATAATATGAAATGAAAGAAACTTCTTTTTTCCAACATTTGACAAAATGATAAATATCCCTTTAACTTTCAATTGGACAAATACTTTGTACCGAATAGGTTAACAAATTTGGTCGCTTTTGCAGAAGATCGTTTTGGAAGGGAGCTCTCTAATTAAAACAATTTTGATTAGATGATTTTCGAGATTTACAAAATATCTTAAGTAAATTTGATATGAATCTTAAAAAAATAGATTAGTATTTATTTGTTGTTAATATAAGAAAATGATGATATAATTTGTGATTATTGTGATGCTATTTATTATAACACAGGCAATGATTGATATTAATAAAATAAATGACTGACTGAGATATTATGTACAATACTTCTGATTTAAACACACCTGAGAAACACGATGAGCCCTAATCTACCAAGGTCGTCCTTGAGGAGCTCCCAAGACCCTTGTACAAGCTTGACCTGCTCCGTACTTAGCACCATATGCAGATGCTTGTCCCTACTAGGGTAGGGGATCACACAGTTTGGCATCTTGTTACCCATATTGACCGCAGTTTCTACTGGTTGCTATTCGAACGGATATGTCTATTATGACATGAATACGCCGATGCAAGGTTCGTAATATATGTATCGTGACTGGTTATCTCTCATTGATTTGTATGTTTAGCGGATAAGACAAGCCTAATGTTGATGTTAATCACATTGTTTTCATAACAAACGTTGGCAGTCCCTTGTTTCATTTAGTATACGTCCGTTGTATTTCTTCTCCCTAAATTACACAGTCATTTATGTTCTTCTCGCAGCTTACAAAGCTGAGTATTGGTTTTCTTTAAATACATGAGATAAAATAAAATTCCATCAATTTTCACCAATGAAGTTTCTATTGAAACTATCAAAGTTAAGAGAACGATATCTTAGTGGCGTTTATGACGAAAATAAAGACTCTGATCAAACCAAGCGTCAATATTCTTGACTAATATCAATATTTAAAATTATTCTTTATCGTAATTACCATAGGTAAACGAAAATAGATAGAGTCTGTAGCGAACAAAACGCTTTGTTACGCACATGAAACCAGTTCAAAATATACAATTACTTCCACGCGAACCCAAAAGCAATTATTCCAAAATTTCAACAATCTCCAGAGAATACTGCACACTATAGGTGAACTTGATCTACTAACAATTCATAAATGCAACGAAACAGAAGCACAACAGTAATTGTAAAATGCCACCGAGCTCAATTGTCCCTGGCATGTGTTACCGAACTGTTAGAGATGTTCTGGTTAAACTGAAATGCACCATAACGCATCTGTCTTTGGCATATCGCTAATGCGAGTTTAGATCACAGCACTGATGGCCAATATCAGCGAGAATCTGATATATCTGATGTTTCCGAGCCTTGCGACAGCCTATTGGATAATGTGGTCAGATGGAAAACATCTAGTCAGCCTGTGTCTTACTATCTTGATTTGACACGGAGGGCGCTTTGTGATTGCCCAATGTTGTTTCTTCAAAAGTGAGATCAAAGGAAATTTAAAGGTTCTATTATATGATATTTGTTTCCAAGTTCGTGTTGGTCAATGACAATCACAGAATTTTCAGTTTTTCGTTCATTATGTTATGTACATAGAAGAAATTGAAAACATAAGATTACGGGAGCCTCCATACAGGGAAAAATGTAATATAATGTCAAGTAAACAAGTAAATACTTGCATTGTTTAGGAGATAACAACACGTCCAATTTGAATTCATATGCAGTTATTAATTTAACAAATATGAAATATGTGCACTACTTACAGTCTGTTACTTTACATCAATTTGAATAAATGGTTACATCTATTGTATCGCAGCTTTGATAAACCATAGTTTAACACTTATTCTAGGCATTCATTGAACGGCATTTTCTTCAGCAGATTACCAAATGTTCTCCGGAAAAATGATGCTCAGTCAATAAGAAATACAACTATTCAATATAGTTTATCAGACAAAAATATAAGAATATATCAACAAAGTCACTGGATGATATAACGTCACCATCTCATAGGAACAATTTAAACCTAATAATAATGTAATAATTGTTGTTGGGTCTAATGTCATTTACCATGAAACCTACGTAATTATGCACCCAACGTACAAATACTACTTGCAAATGAGCATTTCGAGATTATGAAGCGTTTAATAATGGCAGTGTTATGTCCGCCTTAATTAAAGTTTAGTTGTTAGAATGTTGAAAAACGTTTAGAAACGTGTATATAAGTATGACGTGTTATGCCAATATAACCCTGAGTTATTTCAGTGTACTACCAACATGATTGACGAACGACGTCATGCACAACGATGACTGTCACCGTCGTGCGTGGAAACTCCCTAAACATTGTTTAAAAGGACAAATATTTCAAAATGTGTCATATTATCTACCATTTGGAATCCTATTGCGCTTTTCTTGCGTATGTGTTTTCGTGCACCTTTTTAACTACTGAAATGACAGTGTAAAAGTTAATGCCGACGGGTCATATGGTAAACAAATTAAACACTACCAGAATAAACAAAGATCCTTTCTAATACGAAAATGACATTCCTGTAATTATTACAGGAGATGAGATTTCTGATAACTTAAAGTTATGGCTTACATCAATATTAGACACATCTTTACTTTTCAGACCTGTTGAGGTGCAAATCGCTAAATAAATGCTTATCATCTATTCATTTAACACAAAGGTGAAACTCTCAGTGCCAGACAATTAAAACAAACACAAAGAGACTCAAGCAAGTGTCCTGGCGAAGAAAATAATTTACATTGAAATGAAACAGAGATTTTTCCATGAAATGTATTATCTTGTGTTGAGATGTGTAGACAAGATATTTCCAGTATGTTTTAAGAAATCTTAACTAGATTCAATGAATTTTGTCATTTGAAAAATTTAAAATATGTTTTCAAAAGTCTAATCAAGATGCAGTCAATCAAGTTCTTAATTCATAACACTGAATTGAAACAGCTTTTTATTTTACTAGGAACTTGAATGTTTTCAGAAATCTTAATATGATAATCATTTTCTTATATTTTTGTATTGCAGGAAAGAAGAAAAAATATACCTTGGGTTTAATGTTCTTGCACTCTCTACTGTTATCAACATCCTGTCATTATAATCAGTCGCATTTCCAATGCGCCGAACATGCATAAGTAATTGCAAATAATCGCTTCTCTTGACAAGCATCACGCCTGGGTAGTGTACATTTGTAAGGCCAAGATTGACGTCATTATTAAGGTGTTAATGACAGATTAATCAGATATCAGTTTATAACGAATGACACAAGTGTTAAAAGTGATTTCAAAACGTATTTCTGGCAAAATACAACAGCAAGATATCTGAATGGTTCAATAAAAGATAAATGAAGAAAAGAAAGCAGACCTGTAGGGCTATCGTAGGTTACATATACCAGACAATATGGCAGATGGTTATATTTTATTACCGAAAAGGGCAAAATAAAATTAATCATCAGACTGCTATTCTTTATCGTCTAGTCTCAAGAACAGGTGACTAGTGAGCCTTTAAACAATGTTTCAATGAGGTGCAATTACTAATCACCTGACATGCTTTCAATTTATTCGGAATGGTTGTACACATATAATTGATACTTGTACACACGTATAAAAGCAAAGCTGTTCTTACAGGCGCTGGAATCGAAACCGCTATCAACCCTTAAATGCATTTTGTTTCTTGGCAACAATGACAAAATTATGCCCTTCTTTGATCACTAACTGCATATGAATTCAAATTGCATGTGTTGTTGTCTCAATTTATTGTTTCCTAAAAAGTATTTACTTGATACTGTATTACATTTTTTCCTGTATGGAGGCTCCCATAATCTTATGTTTTCGATATATTCGACATAACATAATGAAGGAAAATGTGAAAATTCTTCGATTGTCATTGACCCACACGGACTTGGAAACGAATATTATATAGAACCTTTCAGTTTCCTTTTGATCTTACCGTTGAAACAACATTAGGCAATCTCAAAGCGACCTTTGTGTCTAATAAAGATAGTAATCGACAAGCTGACTAGATGTGTTCCACCTGATCATGTTATCCAATAGGATGTCACAAGGCTCGGAAACATCAGATATATGCGATGCTCGCTGATATTGGCCATCAGTGCAGAGATCTTAACTCTCATCAGCAGTATGCTAAAGACTAAAGACAGATGCTTTTTGTGCATTTTTAGTTTAAACAGAACATCTCTAACAGTTCAGTAACACATGCCAGGGACAAATAAGCTCGGTGGCATTTTACAATTACTGCCGTGCTTCTGTTTTGTTGCATTTATGGATTGTTAGTAGAACAGTTTCACCTATAGTATGCAGTTTTCTCTGGAGATTGTTGAAGTTTTGGAATAATTGCCTTTGTGTTCGCGTGGAAGTAATTTGTTTTGAACTGCTGTCATATAATATGGAGATTTTATATTCGATTAATATGTTTGCTTTTTTTGCTCGCTACAGACTCTATCTATCTTTGTTTGCCTATGGTAATTAAGATAAACATTAATTTTAAATATTGATATTAGTCAAGAATATTGACGTATGGGTTGCTTGGTCTTCTTTTCTTTATTAACGCCACTAAGATATCGTGTTGTTGTTTTTTTTAACTTTGATAGTTTCAATAGAAACTTCATTGGTGATAATTGATGGAAATTTATTTTATCTCAGATATTCTAAGAAAACCAATACCCAGCCTTGTAAGCTGCGAAAAGAACAAATGACTGTGTAATTTAAGGACACGAAATACAACGGACGTATACTTAATAAAACAAGGGACTTCCAACGTTTTATATTGAGAACAATGTGATACATATCAACATTAGGCTTCCCTTATCCGATAAACATACATATCAATGAGAGATAACCAGTCACGATCCATACATTAACGAACCTTGCATTGGAGTATTCATGTCATAATAGACATATCAGGACTGAAAACAACGGCAGTATAGGAACCAGGAGATACTGCGGCCGATATGGGTAATAAGATGCCAAACTGTGCGATCCCCTACTCAAGTAGAGACAAGCACCTGCATATGGTGCTAAGTACGGAGCAGGTCAAGCTTGTACAGGGGTCTTGGGAGCTCCTCAAGGACGACCTTGGCAGATTAGGGCTCATCGTGTTTCTCAGGTGTGTTTAAATCAGAATTGTTGTACATAATATCTCAGTCAATCATTTATATTATTAATATCAATCATTATGATAAATAGCATCACAATAATCACAAATTATATCATCATTTTCTTATATTAACAACAAATAAATCCTAATCAAATTATTAAAGATTCATATCAAATTCACTTAAGATATTTTGTAAAATTCGAGGTGTTTTAATTAGAGAGCTCCCATCCAAAACGATCTTCCGCAAAAGCGACCAAATTTGTTAACCAATTCGACACAAAGTTTTTATCCAAAGTTGAAGGGATATTATTTTATCATTTTGTCAAATGTTGGAAAAAAGAAGTTTCTTTCATTTCGTTATATACTATATCATTCTGAGTAAAAAAAAATGGAATGTAATGGAGATGCTTGACAGAGGAAAAATAAAACGTTTAGGGACATAAATAAAAAAAAACACATTCCTACACCATATAAGTGGATTATAAGTATATTTCGTATGCACAATGCGAGGTAAAATTCGCGATAATACAAAATTATGTTTAGAAACCATTCAAATTCGTCATATTCTGTTTTTCGTCTTTTCGTATCATCTCCTTATAACACGGACATGTAAAGGTAGATGTGAGATAGTTATCACGCTATACACTTCAAGAAAACAAACATCTCTAATTGTACCTGTAGCTCATTGCAACGATGAGATTTTAGACGATGAAATGTTCATCACACCATAACTAACAAAGTGATCAATGGAAAAATGTTTTCTGTATACTCTACAGGACATGCCTTCAGTCGTTTCTACAATACTTCAACGTGAAATAGAATTTTAAGGAACTTCTATTGATAAATGATATATATATATATCAAAGAGGCTCCTAGAGTTGAATTTAACAAGGAAAGTTCTTTATTTGTTTAAACTCTTTCGAGCTCTGCATGGTTATTTATTTGTAGCTGCGTAATACATATTAGACAAACTCTTTAAACCTTGCTCAAGTAATCATTTTCTGTCCCAACACTTACAGATCGGATTTTAACCTATGTTCTTCTAGTCCTCTTAAAAATACATTGACATTTTAAAATAGACTTACCTTTGTAAATTCCGTTGATTTTAAGCTGAAACTTGTTATTTCATTTCAATTAAATAATATGATAATTCACCTTTTATTGTATCGCAGCTTTGATTAACCATAGTTTAACACTAATTCTAGGCATTCATTGAACGGCATTTTCTTCAGCAGATTACCAAATGTTCTCCGGAAAAATGATGCTCAGTCAAGAAGAAATACAACTATTCAATAAATGACAAAATTATTTTTTTCATATAGCTTCAAATATAGTCATTCACTTCCTTTTCTTGCATCAGCAATACTTTTTTACACACTGTTTTTCAGTTGAAGCTCATTGCTAAGGAATGGCATTATTTTTAATAAAAGAAAACAGATATTCTTTTATAAATTAGTTTTATTGCTCGAAAGGTGTATTTGAAGAAAAAGGGATCATATGGGTAAAATAGCAGTTCTCTGCATGACGATGGTGTCACGAAATTATATTCATCAATAAAAAACAAACAAAATAATTTCGATTCAAGCTTAAGATCAGAACTTCAATGACACTAATATCTCGAAACAACCTTTAACCTACCCTTTATCGAACAACTGCATATTTTTTCTATTTCTCACATATTTTTTGTAAATGTATTTAAGCTTAATGACAATTTTACAACACGTTTGCAAACTTGTTTCCAAAATGAAATATTTAGAATAATGAATTTAAACATTGTGTGACAATATCACATTTTAATCATAGTAGGATATACATTTGTGGTGAGCTTGTGCAAAATCGAATTTTGATCAGAATAATTAAAGTTTTAATATAAAATGGACATTTTCCTGGCTTTTGCACATCTGTAAAGGTGCTTTCTTCATGTTTCTCTTATGAATTATAGCAAATTTACTAACGGCATTTTGATATATGAAACTCCTTGTTGGCAGACATAGACCAGTTATTCATCTAAATATTCGTGTAATATGATCTGATTTGCAGCACTATAAGTGTAAGCATAGATATTGAATAGGATGTGTCAAAGTAATATTACCCAATCTCGGTGTAACGCCTACAGTAAGTGTCCAAAAATCCTCATAATATGCAAACAACTTTAATCGGTGCGTGGTTTCATGCCCAAATAGGTATGAGGGTTCAATGGATGTAACATTCCATTGTGTAGAAGTAAGCATAGACAAAGAAGTGCATAATTTTGTCATTGCTGCCAAGAAACGAAATACATTTAAGGGTTGATAGCGGTAACAATTCAAGTGCCTCTAAGAACAGCTTTGCTTTTACCCGTGTGTACAATTATTAATAATCTATCTACAACCATACTGTATCAATTGAAAGCATGTCAGTGGATTAGTAATAGCGCCTGGATGTTTCAACACAACTAGACAAGTTATGTTTCTCGTTTTTTTATGCTCACTTTAAATAAATCTATAGTTTGATGGCTGTGTATTGATTCATATTTCAAAGGTACCAATAATCCTTCAAACGCAAAAATATGCAAACGATGAATGACAACTAAAACAGAAGCCTGATTAAAAAATAAATGACCAAAGCATAAGGCTCCTGAGTCACCTAAGCTTTAGTGTAGACAAACAAATTATAGCGGTCTGTTGATTAATTATGTGTTTATATTGCCCGATTCTGTGATAAAATATAACCATCTGTCATATGGTATGTTATTTGTAACCTGCAACAGCTGGACAGGTCAGCTCTTCTTCATTTATCCTTTATAGAACAATTTAAATATCTTGCTCCTGTATTTTGCCATAAATACGTTTTGAAATCAATTTAAACACGTGTGTCGTTCGTTATAAACTGATATCTGATTAATCTGTCATTATCACCTTAATAATGACGTCAATCTTTGCCATGCGAATGTCTTGTACTCAGACGTGATGCTTGTCAAGAGAAGTGATTATTTGCAGCTACTCATGCATGTTCGGCGCATCGGAAATGCGACTGATTATAATGATAGGAAGTTGATAACATTGGAGAGTGCAACGAAATGAGACCCAAGGTAAATTCTACTTCTTTCCTGCATTACAAAAAGATAAGAACATGATTTTCATGTTTAGATTTCTGAAAAACATTCAAATTCCTGGCAAAATGCTGTTTCATTTCAGTGTTAGGAATTGTGAACATGATTGACTGCATCTTAATTTAATCTGAAAACATATTTAACATTTCTCAAAGGACATAATTCATTGAATCTAGTAAAAATTTCTGAAAGCATACTGGAAATATCTTGTTTAGACATCTCAACACAAGTTTCTTAATTTTATGAAAACAGACCTGTTTCATTTCAATGTAGACTATTTTCTTCGCCAGGAAAGTTGTTGGGATCTATTTCTGTTTGTTTTAATTATGTGGCACTGGCAGTTTCTTCTTTGTATTAAATAAATAGATAAAAAGAATATATTTAGCGATTTGCACTGGAACATTTTTCGTAGTAGGTCTAAAAAATAAAATTCAATTTAATATACATGTAAGCCATAGCTGTAAGTTAAAGAACCATCCTTGGGTAATGTCAACACCATTTTATCAGAAATCTCTTCTCCTGGAATAATTACAGGAATGTCTTTTATCGTATAAGATTTTTTCTGATAGTGTATAATTGTTTACCATCTGACCCTTCGATATTAACTTTCACACTGTCTTGTCAGTAGTTACATTAAAAGAAAAGTGCAGGGAAATACTTTAGCAAGAAAAGCGCAATTGGAATACATAATGGTAGATATGACACATTTTGAAATGATTCTCCTTTTAAACAATGTTTAGTGAGTAAAAACGCACCGCGGTGACAGTCATTGTTGTGCCTGTCGTCGACCGTCAATCATGTTGGTAGTACACTGATAATAGCTCAGGATTAGACAGGAAGATCACGTAACACACATACACCCATTACTGGCCGTCTTTCGATGTTCTAACAAATTTGCTTTGATTAAGGCGGACCTAACACTTTAATTAAACGCTTCAAAATCTCGAAATGCTAAATCCATTTGCAAGCGAGAGGATTTTTACGTTGCGTGCATAATTACGTAAGTTTTATGATCAAAGGCATATGACCCACCATCAATTATTTACAAAAGTAATGTTTAAATGGTTCTTATAAGATGGTAAGGTTATATCATCGAGTGACTTTGCAATGCACTTCATTTTATATCAAAGTTCACTTAAACCTTCGCCATTAAACTAGAACAAATACTAGTAACAGGGTTATTTGATTAATAGTTTGTTATCGTATTACATTGTATATTAATCATTAAGTGTTTTTTGATACCTGAACACGATCATGCTTATGATTCAGACCACTGGCATCTGTTTGAAAGACTATTTTTATAAGTGCATGTACATACAATAGTTATCTAATCGTAAAACATAGACTCAACCAAATGCTTGCTACACACAGGAATCAAGCATTTGATATTTATAGATAAAATCAAACGTGTGCATGTGGTCTACTTTTAATAATTCAAACTTCATTGCTACTTCTATAGGATTTTGTGATGTGTCTGCATTGGTATTATGTGTTCTGGCGTTGCAACGGCAGAGCTACTAGTTCCTGTAATAATTCGAATGGTAAGACATTGTATGTGTAAACATGGATAGAAACCCTGTTCAGGTACAATACACTTAAGTAGCATAAAAAATTCTAGCTATTCTCTATTTATAATAAAATGCATGTTCACTGTTTTTGAGACGCCTTGGATTAGGTTAAGGATTTTTTTTCAAACATGTTTTTGGTAAACTATGTAGCATTTAAAGCTATTGTATATTTATTAGAACACATCTACTCCTTATATAGACTCTAAAGCCGAGATGCTTATTATATGTCCTATATATTTAAATTTCTGTGAAACATTTTATGGTAATCAAAGTGTGTGGAGTCCGAAGGACTCCACGCGTTCTTTGACCAGCCCAATTGCGTTCATATCCCCGATAATGAGATCAACCCCGCAATTCATTCCTTATATTTACACCAATAAATCATTATTTCATTCAAGAATTGTTAACAAAATACTTCATTTCATTTAAGAACACATACCAGAATCCTTTCTTATTCATTCAGTAAATAGAACAACACGACTGTAACGGGAAACATTTTTTCAAATGACGTCATAATAACGTTGTAAAAGATCAACCACTTGAAATTACTTTTAAACGTAAAATTGAAACACTTATGACAACAACCCATTTAAAATATAATAAATTAACACTTTCTTATAAGTTGATTTATAATTTACGGGACCTTCTGACGCAATACAAACAATAACAAGATCAATAGTTTACATGTACATTGTTATCCGATGAATTGCGATACGAACATATCCGAAGATGTTGCGTTATCGATTGATAAACGCAATTGCCGAAAGGCAGTTCTTAAGGAATGGAAGTTGAGGTGTAAATATTGTATATTTAAAAGGATTTGCATTAAGTTAATACAAGTATATGATGTATAGTAGTACATTTAAATGTACGGGCTTCAACCTTCCGTCCATAAGGTACCGTGTATTAAATACTCGCATCTAGTATATGTGTTTGAATAGCCTTCAGTGTAATTTTTTATTAATACCAACATATTACCATTCTTTAACTGCGATTTTGATATTCTTTTATAACGTTGACATCTCATTGTATCATTAAAACAGAAAGAAGTTCCATTAACAAATTGGTTCATGTGCTTAGTTAAGATATCTAAGCATACATTATGAGAATCATATCTCCAATAATATGTATGCTTTTTGTTCGCTACAAACCCAAAACCTCATATATTTATGGTGAATATAATGACGTTCAATCTAAAATACGTTTAACCTTAAATAGTGAGAGTAAGAATTTAATTTAATAAAATGTATACTTTACAGGTAGTGATATCATGGAATAGTAATATGCTGATTTTTAATAGCTCAGACAATATTTTGAAATACTAATGTTTATAAGTTTATTGAAATGCTTAACCACTCTACGCATCCAATTAAAGTCTACATATAATTCAACATGTAATATGCCATTGGTTTTACAAGCGATCTTTGAAAAATCACGGTGTAAATTGTGCGTTTTGTGTTAGTTTTTTCCTAGTTACTTTTCCCTTTATGTGTAAGTAAATAAGTAAAAAATATGTCATATGTATTAATATCATGTGTCGATTCTAATGATTAGAATGCATAACCGATTTGGGATATATTTGAATATAACATTGTTTCATCATTTTGGCATTTTTGATTTTTATAGTTCAGACAATATTTTGAAATGCTAATGTGGTCGCTGCCTTTATAAGTTTATTGAAATGCTTAACCACTCTACGCATCCAATTAAAGTCTACATATAATTCAACATGTAATATGCCATTGGATTTACTAGGGATCTTTGAAAAACCACGGTGTTAATTGTGCGTTTTGTGTAGTTTTTTACTAGTTACTTCTCCCTTTATGTGTAAGTTAATAAGTAAAAATTATGTCATATGTATTAATATCATGTGTCGATTCTAACGATTAGAATGCATAACCGATTTGGGATATATTTGAATATAACATTGTTTCATCATTTTGGCATTTTTGACTGTGTGAAAGTTGTATTGTTGTGACATCATAGAATTTACTCGAATAGATAAGAATATTTATATATTATTTTCCACTTCGTGTAATGGTTTCCTGTGAAATAAGTAGACAAAAATGCCTGCAATCAGCCTCAAATAGTCTTTTTGACATTATAAGGGTCTTTCTTTCTCCGAGTTTAAAAAGTGCTAATAGTCACTTCAATGAAAAATCATCATCATCATCATCATCATCATCATCATCATCATCATCATCATCATTTTTATCGTCGTCGTCGTCGTCGTCATCGTCGTCGTCCTCTTCGTTGTCGTCAGTCAACAGTAGTCTGTTTCTACTGATACATGCCATGTTGTTTTTATCTATATAACGGTTACTCTAAATTTGGTTGAGTAACAATGCATGTCAGGCATATTCAACACGAAACGTTCAGTTTCATAAAAAAATAAAAATACATTAATTCAACACGTATTATACCTATTTCATCGTGAATAGTGAGGAGATAATTGAAAGTTTATATTATAACCTTAAGTTTGTTCTTTTGTATATGTTTCATTGAATAGTTTCACAGTATAAACAAAATTTAATTCGATTAGAAATGCCTTTGTAAAAACGGTGAAATAAGGTTACATTACATGGTAATAATAATATCCATTATAGAGAGTAATTACTCGTTTTCGATGTCGATTGATGAATGAGAGGGAAAATAGAAGCGAGTTGAAAGTATGTTAGTGTCTTTGAATGATACAAGAAAATGATAGTAAAAGTTGAATTAGTCTGAATGTGAATTAGTCTTTAAATTACTGAAAACGTTTGTATAATGAAAAACGAGTAGTTTTTGTTATTAATGCTAAAAGGAGATACTGGTTTAGTTGGTATTTTACTTAAGACATTTTGTAACGAGTAGAACAGTTTTATAGACGTTCCATATTTGCACTTCGCAACTTCATCACCAGCACTCATCTGTGGCAAAAATCAAGCAAAATCTCAATCACTTTTACTAAAGGGCTATTTTGTTATACTTCATGTTTGTATACCATTGTCAAAACAGCATAAGGTAGGAAGCCCCCTTTCATTGGTAGTTTGTTATTTGACATAAAAACACAATCTCGCTCGCGATATGTACCAAAGAGATTTGAAGACATAAACATTCTGTCAAGATTTAGAAAGAAAGACGTTAACACAAGTTAGAGATGTTTGATAGAATAAAAAATAAAGTCATTGAGAAACAAGAAAAAATCCCCATCTTGCAACAAAGTTGATATTGATTTTGTATGCACTATGTAATAGGAAGGTACAGTACTTGATCAAACTAAAACTCTGTTAATGAATGAAAAAAAACCAAGTCTATCCTTTTTACCAAGACGCTCTCCTCTCCTTTGCCATTTCCTGTCATCCCATTATAACAAGATAAAAACAGGTTCATTTAAGAGCATTCAGAGTCTTAATGGGCAAAACAACACTTCCAGAAAACACCATATTTTAATATACCAGTCCTGTAAGTTTTCGAAAGTCTGAGATGATTTTGACACCAGTCTATTATCTTTAATTAACTTCAAACTTAATCAAATGAACATTGTTTGATGTATGATCTGCAGGACATTTGATTGTATAATATACAGGAATAAAACGAGGTAAACATGTACTTTTACTTTTTATCTATAGGGGTCCAACAAATATGTGTCGAATTACAATCCAAACAATGACAATAGCTCATTGTATTATTCTTTTCAAACGTCTTCAAACATTGCACGTTTATGTATATGCCATTGCCTTATAGTTCAGGTTTCCGATGTACAAGGAGGCTTGGAGTAGCATTGAAAAGGTTTGAATGATTACCTAATATGTAAAAACATATGCATTACGACAGAGGTATTGCAATGAGTGTTTTTGTGAAGCCGAAAGTGAATTGACGGATTTTGCTAACATAAATGCCAAACAAGCCTTTTTTTCATATGTTTATCGATAAACTATTGACATATTCTTTCTTTAAATATAACACCCTTTGAGAAACTTCATTTGATAGTTTTATTCTTAAATTTAAATAAAATATTGATAAATCATAGACATATTCTTTCTTTAAATATAACACTCTTTGAGAAACTTCATATGATAGGTTTATTTTTAATCTAAAATAAAATATCGATTCACCATGGACATATTCCTTTTTTAAATATAACAACTTTTGAGAAACTTTATTTAATAGTTTTATTCTTCATTTTAAATGAAATCGAAAGCGAATGACCGATTTTTCCACCTTTCAAAGCCATAAACACGTGTGTATGATATTTTTTCAAAGAACTGTTGACATATTATTCCTCGACACATAACACCCTTTCAAATAATACCAAAATATTATGTGATCACAAGGCATCAATAATAATTTATTGATGATTCCTTTAAACAAATTAAACAATATGTACAATTGCTCAGCACATCATTTTTTTTTCAAACACTTAAAACATTTAGGTCAATCTCCTTTAAGTCTATTTACGTGAATTAAAATTTTAATCGGAACTTTGATTTCAATTAAAACCATATTTAAAACCCCAAGAACGAATGAGCTCAATTTACTTTACCGTTTTTGAAATATTTCGATGGCAACGTGCTTCGCCTTATGTGAACAAAAGCGTAAGGACAAAAAGGATGAATACTTAGATCTAAATATCGTAATGGGGGCATCAGTCAAAAATGCATTATCTAAAATAACAAATTAACAATAACATTTGTTTACAAATAGCTCAGTGTTTATACAGATCAAAGTGCAAATATGTCGATACCGTTTGCTATTTCAGAAACAACAGGTCTTTTTGCTAAATATGGAAGAAATAACAGCATTTCCGGCTTCACAAGAGAACCTAAAAGCATTCGCTGAGAAAAGCTCCGTAGGTGGTAATAACTATGTTTTAAGTCTGATGTCAAAAGCCCCATCGCCGCTTGAGCTCTTTAGGGAGTCTTATCGTTAAAATATTTTTCTTTATTGTTTTCTTTTGTTGTATTTTTTGTAGGGGAATGTTGTAATTTCTTGCTTAGGTAAGATGATGTTAAAGTACCGATAGCACTTAAATTTCTTCACAAGTATAATTTTTAATAATAATAATCATAAACGAGTAAACCATCTTGAATTCATATCATAGTTTACTCTAAATCTGTTTCAAAATGTGTTTAAATTCAAACCGCTTTAATAAAACAGACGCTGATGAGTAGACTAAATGTCAGTCATATCGAATCTGCTGAAGAAAAGGACAGTTAGTGTTCATTACTTGTCGAAGAAAAAAGGGTAAATCTAAATTTCTTATGATAACAAAGAGAGGGTTGTGAAAGCCGAGCACGATGGTTAAAATCACATTTCTCTTACTAATAATGAAAACTAGCTAACCTCTTCTTATTCCAACAGGTTCCAACCGAGGCAGTCTACGTTATCGGTTTATCCTTAGAGTAGATGTTAACGTGAAATAAGCCTTTGTATGGGAGTGCTAGAAAACTTAACTTAAACCAAAACAATACCCATTTAGTGAGCATTTCACTTGTTGCTGAGTAAAAGTGGTGTATTCAATATATTCGGATAACTAATTGACCAGTCGTATGTAATTTAAAGGAACATTTAACATGAAACTTGTGGTCAAACGTTGAAGTCAATAATGTAGATAGTGCGAGTAATATCAGACAAGCTATATCAAGCAAAGCAATATATCAATATATCACAAAAGATCCTCAGGTATACCGTTGACTAATAAATGGAAAGTGTTGTTCTGAGATTACAATACCAATGAATCTTCTGAAAAGGATAAAGTACAGATTTTGAGTTAAATCGATTTGAGGTCGAAATTCATGCTATTGACGTTGTTATCAAACACGTTTTTTTTCGGTTGTACTAACAAGTTAATAACATGTCCATACGCATGAAGAAGTAAACACGATATAAGTAAATGCTACATTTTCCAATACTTTACTACTCCATCTTACGCTATTTGAAACGGAACCGCAAGTGAAGACGATTTTCCCAGATATTTTAAAAATGAAATTTTAATAACAAGTTGGAGTCAATCATGGATAAATGTATGTTACAACGACACTCAGTCACCACAAAGGAAGGGTAAGGGGCGTCTGTGGAAAGTTTGGATGACTCAAGATTTCTTAATAGTGTTTCAATCTCCATTGGTCAGACGAACGTGCAACGACAAGTCAAACCACACATGGTCAAGGTTACTTAAGTGGTTTATTTTATTAATCATCAAATTAAGAGTAAATTTGACAATTTTAAACTGTAAGGATAGCTACTGCAATGAATTACATTCCCTTGTCAAAACTATTTATTGGAAATGATCCTCCGCTAGGGATCCAAACTAGGAACTATTTTTAATAAGAAAAATACTCATTCACCGCTTTGCAAGGCTTTTTGTAGTCCGATAATCTGAATACACCATGCCTTTACAATAAACAGCGTTTAGAACTTGCTTAGGCGGGATTAATTCCGTTAAATACTAGTTATCAAAACTGCTTTAAAGTCGAGAAAGATGCTCTGCAATGAAATTTAACAGCTTTTAATGAGCTGTAGAACAGATTAAAGCCTTCCAGACAGGAATAAAAAAAACTCGGATACCATTTCCAAAATCTATCCGTTATTGTTGAAGAACTTGTCGTTTTTTTCCAATGTCATTTCCCTTAAGCAGCTGTTAATAATCACTCCTTCTGACATCTGTTACTTTAGAGTACAAACTATTCACGAAACGTCTCATGTTATTTTCACCGAATCCTAAGTAATCAGTTTGCACGAATGGTTTTAACTTTCAGTCTGTTAAAGCGTTGCATACCACACAAAGCTATTCAAAATATATCAATCATGACTTCCTCTTAACATCAAAAAGCCAATACCAAAACGGATTATAATCTGATGCGATTATTTTTTCAAACGCTTTTTATCAAAATGCACCTTTATTGCAGACGTAATTTGTCTAGCCGTGTTGGTAAAGATATGGCACGAATATTTAGATATTGAAACAATTTCAATAGAATCTTAAAACTGGCTATGGAAGCGGTAAATACGCAACATTAAGACTTACATACAGATGGTTGATGTACATGACAAAGAATAAGGAAGCTAAGGTTAAGACAGAAATAATATTTCATGTTTTGCATTTCGCGCAATTAGATCCCATATACATTGCCAATGTTTATATTAACATCAAATAGTAAAGTGAGCTATAATTTACTTAATTTGGACTATCGCTCATCAGGGTCTTGTTTTTCTACAATAAAAGCTTGCGTTATGCATTATGGGGTCGTATTATATCCTTAGAGTCATAGGATCGTTCGGGATTACGTGAAGATCAAAAGCAGAATTGAATTTTTTAATCGTTTCTGAAAGTATTAGAGATCGTACACCTTGGACATATCTATCAACTTTGAAAGTACAGTCAACACTGTCGAAATCGTTGGGCCCTTGGATAAGGCTTTGAGATAACGAAAAAGCGATATAACCGAAATACAAAGCATGTCTTACTTCACCCAACAAATCCAAAACAGTTCGACATAAGTAGAAAGTTGGGATAACAAAGTTCGATATAACGAGTATTTATTTTTTTCCAAAATTGTTATAACTTTACACTGAATAAAAATATGATTATTGTATTTATGCCCCCGAAGGTTGGCATATTGAAATAACAACGTCCGTCCGTCAGCCGGTTGTGCGTGTCGGGGTCGTAACGTTGCCACATGTAGTCGATACATAAAGATTACATACCGCGTGCAAGACCAATGTCCCTACCTTATGTTTAAGTTACTCTTGTAAAGAAAGCATATAAAAAGTAAACACGTTTGCTTACATAAACACATTTGGATTTCATTTGATAATATAAATTAAAAACATCATTAAATATGAAATATAACAAGTAACTTGTTTCTTAAAATATATTAAACTTCGTTTGATAAAACAAGCGAAGGCATCCGGCAAAAATTTTTGTTTCACATGATTACTGTTGTTTTAAACTGGCAACTTCATGCGTGAATATATGAACTATATGCATACAAATTGGTTTTAGTTAGTCTGATATGGTAAACCATTTTAATTAACCAATATACATTGTTAACAAAAAATACGGCTGTGAAAAGAAATTCCTGTTGTTCTTATTTGTTGGAAAACGGCATGTTAATCATTCATGCCAATACCGTGAGTTCAGATTGGCTACACCTTGCCATTTTTCAGTTTAACTAGATTTGCTCTGTTACTCTGTGCCGCATCAAAGTTTTACTACAGGATGTTTTTGAACATGACAACTGCATGTCAATCCCGTGGAACGTTTAAAAATATGTCCCCGTAAACTAAAATAAGAAGCCTTTTGATATGCCTTTTTAAATCTCTGCAAGAACTATGGCTTTATATAACTGACCTGTATATGACAACATATTCTAAATGCAATCTTCACAGTGCAGAAAATCACACCTCGTATCGACGTTTTTAGAAGTTTTAGAATAGTTAGAAGATATTTGGTTTTACATGAAGTGTAACACCATCGTCTTGTTTGTTGTCATAAATATACAACAAAAATAAGCACAGTCAAAAACAAAATAAAGATTGAATCGTTATGTAGGCTGTTTAATCATGCAGTAGATAGAAACGCATGCTAGTCGTGTCATTAAAGACATGTTTTTAAATAGAAAACCGACAAACAGAGAACTATGCATTCTCACATTTTAAACAAACTATTCAGGGTTCGTATAAAATTAACTATAAAAAGTTAAACATTCTAAACATCAATGAATTTTAGGTATATGTGTCTAAATAACTTCAGGCAGATAACTCAACATTCCAATGAAAGATTTTTCTGATCGGTTCTAAACCTCAAGGTCCTAAAGATAAACATTTATGTGTGTCTATTTCAGTGTTCTCTTCAATGAGAGCTTTTCATTAATGCAAGAAATTTGTAATTGTCCATAAACCAAAATGTAAATGTCTCAAAGATAGAGATTTACGTGCATCTAATTCAAGTTTCTCTCCATTCAGACACCAATAACGACATACGCAGTATGGCATTTTAAAGAGGTATTGGAAAACAAGACGTCTTCACTTGCATCATTTAGGCATATTTGCTCTAGAAATAGCTCGTTAATTATTGTTTTCATTCCATTACTTAAAGTGACAATCTTATTCAAAATCAATACATACACATGTATAAAACAAACACAAATTTTGACTGATAAACCATAAACTACTTACTAAATAACGCATTTATGGAAAATATCAATTACTGATAACAAAATTGTAACCGTGTCATTAAAAGCTGAAAACGCGAAAATATTAAATGATTGGTGAATGCTAAAAGATTTACTGTGATTTACCAGAGTCTCAAAAGGTAGAAATACCATGTTTTCTGCACATTTCTTTCAAATTAAACTCGGTATACTTCGTAAGAACCATTGTTTTCGACAGCTATTCATTCGTTTTTGTATATCAAATCAATTCTATCAATGATGATAAATATTGTTTGGGAGTAAGAGTGCAACTAAAATTTCCGTTTTCTTGTTAAATGTACATAGAAATGACGTTGAAATAGGGCTAATGAGATGTATATGTCAGCGCATGTTACATAATCAAGTAGACAAGAATCCAGTTTCAGAAACCGTTACCGCAATTCCGGTGATTCTTTTGTTAAAAATATGTCAAAGCCACGAAAGAGTTATTGTTCTGGGCGTTCAATAGCATTTTTTCTGAATAATTATTTCGAAGGCCAATAACGATAACGTTTTCTAACAATATGTTCGCAACTTTGACATAAC
This sequence comes from Mya arenaria, assembly GCF_026914265.1. Classification (NCBI taxonomy): domain Eukaryota; kingdom Metazoa; phylum Mollusca; class Bivalvia; order Myida; family Myidae; genus Mya; species Mya arenaria. The sequence continues at coordinate 42,116,606 of NC_069132.1, forward strand.
ATGATGCAATATATATTTTAAGTTTCCTTGAATTGAATCTGTTACTGCAAATCAATTTGAGTGTAAAAAGCAATGATTCACAGTTGAAATAGCAAAATAAAATATTGACCAAATTATGTTATCTGCCAATTTCGCTGGTAATGTCGGAATCAATATCCGGATTTTCCATTCCCATTTTCATATAGACACAAATATAGTCATACACTGTTTTCCACGCTTCTGCAACACTTTTCGTATAATATTCTTCAAGCACTTCTTGGAGACCATAGTTGAGGGAAGGCCATAATTTCTGAAACAAACAGAAAAAGAATGTCTTTATCACATATTTAAAGTGTAACGATACGATTTTGCTAACTCTTATAAAATCGTATGCCCCACTTTCTTAAATAAATATCGAACACTATTTCAATTTGTCCTATATAAATTGTTATTTGAGTAAATGGTAATTCATTTGGTACTTAGTTAATGGCCAAAGCTAATGTTTCTGCACGAAGACGACGCCGAGGAAGACGACAAAATGGCTGTCGCAATAACTCGACTTTTTCTTTGAAGAACAGACGAATTAAAAACACAACTTGCCATGTGTTTTCTTAAAACTAACTTAAGGAAAATACAAATTTATCTTTGTTAATGTTTTTTATATTAAAAGTATTTCTGGTTTGTAACAAACTGATTACTAAGGGTTTTGTAAATATCGGCATATTATGATGTCACACAGAACCTCATGAATAGATGCTACTTAAAAGTTACGAAGGTCAGGAGAAGTAATTACTCACGGTTGCAAATGTATGTATATCCTTCGGGAAATAAAATTACTTTAAAAACAGAGAGTCGATATTAACGGCCAATCTTCTTAAATGGCATCCAATTTTATACTCCTTTCTAGAAACCTATAATCTTTTATAAGTGATAAGGAAAGGATTGACTGTATCGAGTTAAGATATCTAAAAAAAGTTTAAAATGTCTGGTGAATTGATTGTTGAATTGTGTTTAAATGATTAGAAATTTACTATATAAAACAGTCCTACAATTTTCTCTAAATCAATAAGATTCTATCGAATTATTTACCTTTTATGTTTTACGAAAAATGCGCATTTCTATAGCTAAGCCATTTGGAAACGTGTAAAGAAAAACCTTAAGATGTTAAGTATGTTTTAAAATGGTAGTTTTCCCAATATTTCGATTTATTTTTATTTTTTATTGAACAAGAATTCATAGTGCCACAATAAGTTCACATTGACAATAGCTAAGAATAATGACACAGCCTCTTGTATACAGACTAATGGACGTCAACAAGACTTGCAAGGTGGTAAATGAGGTTTGTCAGTGTAAAACGTGTTTAGATATCCGAAAACAGTCGCTGATGTCGATTCCAAGCGGAGGTCAGTTCTGTTTCATGCCTTACATAACGTACTGACTAGTTTTAACAAGAAAAAAAAAAGATCTGCATTGAAATTGCTATCCTTCTAGGTCAGAATCACTCTTCAAATGAATCTTGCTATTATATATTATCTTACCAACCTTGACCATGTGTGGTTTGACTTGTCGTTGCACGTGCGTTTGGCCGATAGAAATTAAAACATTATTGAGAATTCTTGAGTCGTCCAAACTTTCCACAGCCGCCCCAAGCCCTTCCATCACGGTGACTGCGTGTCGTTGTAACATGTCTTTGTCTATGTTTGTCTCCAGCTTGTTGTCATGGTTCATTTGCACAATCTTTGGAAATACCGTCTTCATTTGCGGTTCCATTTCAAATAGCCTGAAATTGAGTGTAAAAATGATATCTTTAGTTTAAAGCCTTTTTGCCCTATTTATATCATAATCAATGTGGCATTGTTTATTAATGTTATTGAAGTTTTATATACATTTAATGTTTATTGACCTGTCAACTTTACATGTACTGTAATATAAACATATCCAAAGAAAGTTTTCAATACAAAGACGTTAAGAGCATGTGATATGGTTTTCTTATATCAACGAATTTAAGCTTGTCTTGTCATACAGATGTCAGCTCTAATATTGCCAAGTGTACCCTAAAATGCGCCAACGATGGCCAACTTCTCCTCAAAGATGTACATGATGCTCTTTGATGATTAAACATTTATTCTGATTGCTGATGATTTGGCACTTTTTATAAAACATTGTCTAAACAGCAACGGGTGTTTTTTTGCATGAAAACATAATTATGTAACGTCTATAGCAACATGTTTAATAAGAGTTGATGTTTTCCCGATTATGTGAATGACACGGCAAACATCAGTTTTGCGGTCCGGTGTCGTTGATAATTATGTCCAAACAGTATAACTATGGTGATGTTCTAGGAAAGCAAAGGCAAAAACAGTTGAAACAAGTATGATTTAGATTGATAACCAGTGTAGTCTAACAGGGTGCCGTTTTTATTCAGTGGAGCCACACAGAGCCACATGGTTGCGTGATTAATACCTATCGTGCTCATAGACGCCTGCTAATATTTAACGGCGATGCACTAAAGACATCATAGTGGAGATTGTTTTTGCATAATATAATATTATTACCAGACAAAAATATTGTGTACCTACACCAACACTGCATATTTACTCTATTGTATTGACTTTTGGTCTCAGGATTGGCAAACAGTATTGACAAATTTGCACTGTGCTCTGCATTAACACTGAGCTACTAGTAAACAAATGTAATTAGTTATTCAGAAACGGATTTTCTTGTTCCGTCATTCCACTGATATGTTACATATATCATCTTGACTAACGTCTTGACCCCTTTAGCAATACGCAGATATTATCCATCCTCATTGAGGTAACAACTTTCGTTAACTTAAAGGGGCAACATTCGCTGCCTCGGCAGCGAGTAAATGGGGAGTGGCTTATTGTAAATTCCCTCAGCTATGTACCTGTCTGTTAAACTCAGTGTTCTATCTTTAGCACACACAAGAGAAATGTAAACAAACGGGGCTGATCAGAGCAGACGATGTATTTCCCCACACTACAATATTCTATATGAAATAAAGATGACCAAGCCATCTTTAACAGATGTTTTCTTTGAAATGATTGTTTTCTTGTCCCTGACTGGCATTTTGTTATTTCGACTAAATCTTTGTTTCTGTATGGGACATCCCTCTCAAATGTTTAGAATCAACATTCTCATTCCAGTCCAAAATAGCAAGGTTTATTCTCAGTCTGGAATTCAAAACTAATTATTTTGTCAACAGACAATAATAATGCTTTATTGAATGCATCCACAACCCATAGTGTTGACACATTTAATTGGTAATTAAATGTTACTGGCTGGAATCTGGTTTGTGTATTGATAACTGGAAATCAAATGCACATTTTGAGTCAAAAAGGAGGGAACTCAAACACAGTTATACATGAACATTTGCAAGACATGGAACTAGGCACTGCCTTCCTTTAAAATAATAACTTTGGGCAGAATAAGAAGACTCAAAATATGGAACAAAATAATCAGGACAAAGATATATATATATATATATATATATATATATATATATATATATATATATATATATATATATATATATATATATATATAGTTTACATGACTGAAGTACAATAGGAGATATTCACTTTACCTGGCTGGGATATAAGCATTTGTAATGATGACAGAGCTTTTGATAGAAAGCGAAGGAGCAACTAACATTTAAACAATGAGGTTCATAATTATTATTTTTTAAAACGACACATATGAAAACAATGTTACATATTTAAACCTGGGAATGATTCACCAGACTTATTAATTACGTAACGCTTTAAAAGAAAAAAGGGTTAATATCATAGAAAACAATTAGACTAAAATGTAGCATATGAAGCTGATGATATCTATCAATAATTTTGGGATATTCAGGTGGAATAAAAACTTATCAAGGTTTGTTCACTTTTGTTACTACAGTATTTGATAGTGAGGCATGTCGTCTGCTACAAGCAAGCTGCTAGGGATGTAAACACCAGCACGTGGTAATGTTTACATCAGAGAGTTCATAACCCCCAGAACACCAATTAGCCACTCCCCCGGCAAATTCAAATTTTCAATCTGACAGTTGGATTTTTTTTCTTAAAGTCATGTTTCTAGTAATGTTTCAAAAACAAATTAAGGATTTTTTATTTGTTTAACCTTCATTCTACATGCCTGAAATTTTCATGTCTCAACTTTTTGTAAGCATTTCATAAATTTGGAAAAAGTGTACCTGATGTGAAACATGCATAAAATTATACAAAAGCTTGCCCCAGCGCCACCTGGAGGTTTATATAGTCCTGTTTCCCCTTTAAGCATAACTCTATCAAAATGCCTCATGAACTCATGAAATACCATGTTAGTTGGTAATATATATTATACATTAATTACCAAAGGTTTATCGTAAATCGCTTCTGTGCATCTGTCAAATAAATGTATTGTGATATTATGGAAATATCACATTGATAAAACTCGTTCTAGACACTTTATATCATATTTTATTAAAATGAAAGGTCATTTAATGTTATTGAAATAACAACTTTAAGCTTAAAATTATCGTCTAAAATCTCACATTTTCAATGAGATACAGGTATTTTTAGAGATGCTTGTTTGATTGAAGTGTAAAGTGGGTTAACTAATTTACGTCAACCTTTAACCTCTCGTGCTATAATGAGATATTAAATATAGGCGACAGAAAAAATATCAACCCTTTATATGTTTCCTTAGGCCACACCAAATTGATATTTCGTTCCGCGGATTTACCGCTCCTATTTTTTTGAAAATGTAAAAAAATTTTTTTTTATTTTTTTGTGCGCCCGCACCTCCATTTTGAACGCCAAGCATATTTTTTTCAGGTAATAATTTATTAAAAGGCTAGAAATAATCAAGTATAATTTTTATACGCCAGTTTTCGTGTTTTTGTAAAGGGAAGCTACCGATGCGTAGTGTTTTTATACTGTATATCGATCAGTTTAGCATGGATTTCAATAAATTCAATCAAGATGGCGGCTTCCGGTATAAACAATGTGGCTCGAAGTTTGGAAATTAAATCTTATTTTTGACAATAAATATGTTTTGAACATGCTTGAAGTCATTGTTGATCGTCTCATGCACTTAAGGAACATTATTTAAAGCAATCATTATGTAATAAAGCATGTGTATCTGAGACTGGTAGCGATTATATTGCGTAATTAGTCATTTAGGGACTCGTTTTGAATGAAAATCGGACAGGTCAACTTAACTGGAACATGAGTCATTGTTTGGTCCAAATTGATGTATCAAGCTCATTTTTGATCAAATTCTGCGGGGCCATTTGGCAGGGATTTTATCAGCAGTGTGTCTCTGCAGGTCGGGAATTTTACCCGGGTTTTGAGAGACCGGAAGTCAAAGTCCCCGCTATTCCGGACTTGGGGGGATATACAATTGGCTGGTGCATAAAAACATCTAAATAACCAAAAAAGTACTCTGAAAAATACCCTTGTTCTTTTTGTTTTAATAAGCACATGTCATTGCAATTCCTGTGATAATAAAAACAAAGTTTAGTCTATGTTATATGGAGTCTGATGTTTGATGATGCCTGTGTAAGTGATCATTTTTTACAAATCCAAAATCAATCCTAAGTTATGTCTAAATACAGTTGCATATGATGTTAAACTGATTCAGATAGATTTATATAAGTCGTTTCAAACTTTTTACTAAAAGCAGGGCTATTTATTATTATGAATGATCGTCATATTAAAGTACGTTTTAATTATATAAGAAATTAGACTTATACATATAATGTTTGTACTAAACACGGATGAATAAATAGTATGTATTCCGACATTTTCCCAAAGTCCATTAGAGGTTCAGTTCAAGATGCCATTAAAATGGGTTTAAGGGCAATTATTTTGAACAATCTTTCTTATTTATATTAAATATCAGGAAAAATATATTTTTCGCTCTTCGCTCGCTTCGGTTTTTATGAAAACTGACAAAAAAAAAATTTTTTTTTTCGCTCGCTCGCTCCAATTTTATTTGGCAAAAATCCGAGGAACTAAACATTAATTTGGTGTGGCCTTACTATAATTATGTTTAGTCATGTATTTTACCTCGCATAGGACATACTAAATTCTTATATGGTGTTAGAATATGTTATTGATTTATGTTCCTGAACGTTTTATGTTTCCTCCGTCAAGCATCTCCAACATATTTCAATCTTATCAGAAGGATATCAGATGTAATGAAATGAAATAAACTTCTTTCCTCACCATTTGCAAAAATGAGAAATATACCTTCAACTTTGGATAAATACTTTGTGCCGGAATGGTTAACAAATTGGAGAAGATCGTTTTGGATGGGAGCTCTCTAATTAAACATTTTTTTTAATTAGATGATTTTCGGATTAAACAAAATATCCTTGAATTTAATTAATATGTATCTTTAAAACTTTGAATTTAGTTTTTATTTGTTGTTAACATAAGAAAATGATGATGACAATATTGGTGATTATGGTGGTGCTAATTATAATAACATTGACCATGACTGATTTCGATAATATTAATGATTGACTGAGATATAATGTACAATACCTCTGAGTTAAACACACCTGAGAAAAACGATGAGCCCTAATCTGCCAAGGTCGTCCTTGAGGAGCTCCCAAGACCCCTGTACAAGCTTGACCTGTTCCGTACTTAGCACAGTATGCAGGTGCTTGTCCCTAGGGTAGGGGATCGCACAGTTTGGCATCTTGTTGCCCATAACGGCCGCAGTTTCTTCTGGTGTCTATACGCCCGGTGGAGTTAGTCCTGATATATCTATTATGACATGAATACTCCGATGCAAGGTTCATTAATGTATAGATCGTGACTGGTTATCTCTCATTGATATGTATGTTTATCGGATAAGAGAAGCCTAATGTTGATATGTATCACATTGTTTTCATAAAAACGTTGGCAGTCCCTTGTTTCATTAAGTATACGTCCGTTGTATGTCTTCTCCTTTAATTACACAGTCATTTATGTTCTTTTCGCAAGGTTATTGGTTTTTCGTAGAATATTTGCGATTAAATAAAATTCCATCAAATGTCACCAATGGAAATGCTCTTGAAACTATCAAAGTTAAGAGAACGATATCTGAATGGCATTTTAGACGAAAATGAAGACTCTTATAAAGACATACGTCAAAATTCTTGACTATTGGCAATATTGAAAATCAATTCTTATCTTAATTAAGATTAGTGAACGAAGGTAAGAGTCTTCAGCGAACAAAACACGAATATATTAATTTAATATGATACGCTCTATATTACGTACATGAAACCAGTTCAAAATATACAAATTACTTCCACGCGAACCCAAAGGCAATAAATCCAAAACTTCATCAATTTCCAGAGAATACTGCACACTATAGGTGAAACCGTTCTACTAACAATCCATAAATGCAACAAAGCAGAAGCACGGCAGTAATTGTAAAATGCCACTGAGCTCAATTGTCCCTGGCATGTGTTACTGAACTGTTAGAGATATTCTGGTTAAACTGAAATGCACCAAAACGCATCTGTCTTTGGCATACGGCTGATGAGAGTTCAGATCACAGCCCTGATGGCCACTATTAGCGAGAATCGCATATATCTGATGTTTCCGAGCCTTGCGACAACCTATTGGATAATTTGCTCAGATGGAAAACATCTAGTCAGCCTGTCTCGTACTATCTTGATTTGACACAAAGGGCGCTTTGTGATTACCTAATGTTGTTTTTTCAATGTTGTGATCAAAGGAAACTGAACGGTTCTATATAATATTCGTTTCCAAGTTCGTGTGAGTAAATGACAATCAAAGAATGTTTGTTCATTATGTTATGTACATCGAACATATTGCAAACATGAGAACCTACATACAGGAAAACACGTCATACAGTATCAAGTAAATACTTACATTGTATAAAGATGCACTATAACTCCTAAATAAGATTAACAATATTTAATAAAATTGTTTTAATATACCAAAAATGATGGATAAATGTCGAAAACAATTGGCCATAGGAGACTATAGTAGCTCACAGTTAATCTTTTAGCATTCACCAATCATTTAATATCTTTTGCGCTCTCTGCTTTTAAATACACAATTACAATCTTGTTTTCAGTACCATAATTGCTTTATCTAGTAAGAAGTTGAAGGTTTATCGGTCAAAACTGACATGTGTTATACATGACTGTGTATGTATTGATTTTGAATAAGAGTGTATCTTTAAGAAAAACAATTGAGATCACAACACATGCAATTTGAATTCATATGCAGTTAGAGATTTAACAACTATTAAATATTTGCACTACTTACAGTCTGCTACTTTTAACACTTGTTCAATAATTAATTTTTCAATAAATGAAAAAAAGTATTTTTTTTCATATAGCTTCAAATATATTCATTCACTCCCTTTCTTGTATCCGCAATATGTTTTACACACCGTTTTTCCTTTTAAGCCCATTGCTAAGGAATGACCTTATGTTTGATAAAAGAAAACAAATTCAATGTTTGCAAACGAAACAATAGTATTCTTTTTTGAATGAGGGTACAATTCAGAATTTTGCATGACGATGGTGTCACAAAATTATAATCATCAATAAAAAAACAAACAAAATAATTTCGATTCAAGCTTAAGATCAGAATTCTAACAAACTTTAAACCTACTCTTTATCGACCAACTGCCATATTTTCTATTTCTCATATAGTTTTTGTAAATGTATTTAAGTTTAATGACAATTTTACTACTCGTCTGACGCGCCATTTACAGGGTATTTGCAAACTTGTTTCCAAAATAAAATATTTTGAATAATGAATTTAAACATTGTGTGACAATATCACATTTGAATCATAGAAGGATATACATTTCTGGGCTTGAGCTTGTGCAATATCAATTTTTTTTTCAGAATAATTAAAATTTTAATATAAAATGGACATTTTCCTGGCTTTTGCACATCTGTGAAATGAATAAAGGTGCTTTCTTCATGTTCTCTTATGAATAATAGCAATGTAAATAGCGGCGAAGTGTAATCATGGATACTGAAGATGATGTGTCAAAGTACTATTATCCAATCTCGGTGTAACGCCTACAGCAAGTGTCCAAATAATCCTCATTATATGCAAACAACTGTAATCGGTGCGTGGTTTCATGCCCAAATAGGTATGAGGGTTCAATGGAAGTAACATTCCATTGTGTAGAAGTACGCAGAGCCGAAAAAGTGCATAATTTTGTCATTGATGCCAAGAAACGAAATGCATTTAAGGGTTGATTTAAGGGTAACAATTCAAGTGCCTCGAAGAACTGCTTTGCTTTTATCCGTGTGTACAATTATCAATAACCAGTCTACAACCATACCGTATCAATTGAAAGCATGTCAGTGGACAAGTAATAGCGCTTGGATGTTTCAACACAACTAGAGAAGTTATCTTTCAAGTGATTGTTTAACAGGATCATTAAAAAACACCTTTAAATAGTTATGTTTCTCGGATTTGTTTATGCTGACTTCAAATAACTCTATAGTTTGATAGCTGTGTATTACATCCATATTTCAAAAGTATCACTCACCCTTCAGACGCAAAAATATGCAAACGATGAATGACAACTAAAAGCAGAAGTATCATTGAAACATATATGATTAAAGCATAAGGCTCCTGAGTCACCTATGTTTTAGTGTAGACAAACAAATTATAGCGGTCTGTTGATTAATTATATGTTTACATAGCCCGATTCTATGATAAAATTTTACCATCTGTCATATGGTATGTTATTTGTAACCTACAACAGCTGGACAGGTCAGCTCTTCTTCATTTATCCTTTATTGAACAATTTAAATATATTGCTCCTGTATATTGCCAGAAATACGTTTTGAAATCACCTTTTAAACACTTGTGTCGTTCGTTATCAACTGATATCTGATTAATCTGTCATTATCACCTTTATAATGACGTCAATATTGGCCCTGCAAATGTCTAGTACTCAGACGTGATGCTTGTCAAGAGAAGTGATTATTTGCAGCTACTTATGCATGTAAGGCGCATTGGAAATGCGACTGATTATAATGATAGGATGTTGATATCATTGGAGAGTGCAAAGAAATGAATACCAAGGTAAGTTCTACTTCTTTCTTGAATTACAAAAATGATTGTCATGTTTAGATTTCTGAAAATATTCAAATTCCTAGCAAAATGCTGTTTCAATTCAGTGTTATAAATTAAGAACATGATTGACTGCATCTTGATTAGATTCAGAAAACATATTTCAAATTTCTCAAAGGACATAATTCATTGAATGTAGTTAAGATTTCTGAAAACAGACTGGAAATATCTATTTAGACATCTCAACACAAGTTTCTTAATTTTATGAAAACAGACCTGTTTCATTTCAATGTAGACTATTTTCTTCGCCAAGAAAGTTGTTGGGATCTATTTCTGTTTGTTTAAATTATCTGGCACTGACATTTCTACCTTTGTGTTAATTACATAGATAAAAAGCATATATTTAGCGATTTGCACTGGAACATTTTTCGTAGTAGGTCTTAAACGTAAAATTCAATTTTATATACATGTAAGCCATACATTTAAGTTAAAAAAAAACCATCCTTGGATAATGTCAACACCATTTCATCAGAAATCTCTTCTCCTGGAATAATTACCGGAATGTCTTTTATCGTAAATTAAGATATATTCTGATAGTGTGTAAATTTTCACCATCTGACACTTCGATATTAACTTGCACACTGTCTTGTCAGTAGTTACATTAAAAGAAAGGTGCAGAAAGGTGCTTTAGCAAGAAAAGCGCAATTGGAATACATAATGGTAGACATGACACATTTTGAAATGATTCTCCTTTTAGACAATGTTAATTGAGTATCAAAACACCGCGGTGACAGTCATTATTGTGACTGTCGTCGACCGTCTATCATGTTGGAAGTATACTGATAATAGCCCAGGATTAGACAGGCAGATCACGAAACACATATACACACATTACTGGCCGTCTTTCGATGTTCTAACAAACTTGCTTTAGTTAAGGCGGACCTTACACTTTAATTAAACGCTTCAAAATCTCGAAATGCTAAATCCATTTGCAAGCGAGAGGATTTGTACGGTGCGTGCATAATTACGTAGGTTTTATGATCGAAGGCATCAGACCCACCAACAACGTATTTACAAAAGTAATGTTTAAATATTTCCTATAAGATGGTTAGGTCATATCATCCTGTGACCTTGCAATGCACTTCATTTCGTATCAAAGTTCACTTTAACCGTCACCAATAAACTAGCACAAATACTAGTAACAGGGTCATCTGATCAATAGTTTGTGATCTTGTTACGTTGTATATTTCTCATTGAGTTCTTTTATACCTGAGCACGATCATGCTTATGATTCAGACCGCTGGCATCTATTTGAAAGACTATTTTAACGAGTTTATGTATATACAATAGTTATCTACTCGTAGATCATAGAATACTTGCTACACACAGGAATCAAGCATTTAATATTAATGAATAAAATCAATCGTATGCATGTGGTCTTCTATTAATAATACAAACTACATTGCTACTTCTATATGATTTTGTGATGTGTCTGTATTAGTATTATGTGTTCTGGCATGGCAACGACAGAGCTACTGGTTCCTGTAATAATTCGAATGGTAAGACAGTGTGTTTTATGTGTAAACATGGATAGGAATTATGTTCAGGTACAATAAACTAAAGTAGCATTAACTATTCTAGCTATTCTTTATTTATTATAAAATGCATGTTCGCTGTTTTGAGACGCCTTGGATTAGATAAAGGATTTTTTACAACCATTTTTGGGTAAACTATATAACATTTAAAGCTAGTGTATATTTATTGGAACACATCTGCTCGCTGTTATATCGACGCTTAAGCTGAGATGCTTAGTATGGTTCCTTTCTAATTATATTTATGTCAAACATTTTATGGACTTTGGTATATATATACTGTTATATCTATCCATATAATTTAAGTTCGTATGCCAACATAAATTTTTGACATTGTAAATCAACATACTATTAAGCATTTAAAAAGTAATAAAAACCAAATTGTCCGAATTATAAGGTACTGCAGTTGCAAATTGTCATCAGCACCCGTACTTTACTGTCAGAAATTAGGGTATATGAAAGTCGACAGACGTCCACTTGGGACTTGACTGTGGAATATTTGTATTGAATAATTGTATAATATTATGCTAGCAAGCCGGTCGTTCTTTACAAATGTCTTCTTTTGAGTATATAATACATCAATCAAACAAATTGCAATACTTTAAATTTAAAACAAAAGGATTACAGTTAATTCCCAAAATGACTCGAGTTCGTATTCTAAGGTATCTGATATTTTAATCATGTGGCTTTTTGGATGCCGTACGACTTCTTATTATTTTAAAAGCATTTAAAACGCTTTGAAGTGTAGGGAAAAAAACTTTGAAAATTATAAACAATAAAAAAGAATTGGCCTTTGAATGTTTCAAACTAGATCAATTAATGTCAGTTTATAACATTTTGTTTTTACAGCCATAATTTATAATATATATAAATGAATATATTGAACAAATGGATCAAATTTTATATTTAAAGGATTTGCTTGAAGTTAATAGTAGTATATGGTATATGGTATAACATTTAAATGTGCAGTCTTGAACCTTCCATCCATAAAGTACCTTAAAGTTTGATTGAATAATTGCATGTAGTATATATGTTTGAATAGCCTTCTACGTTATTTTGTGTATTAATACCAATATATTTCCATTCTTTTACTGCAATTTTGTACTTCTTTTGTAGCGTTGACCTCTCTTTTTATCATTCAAACAGACTGCAGTTCCATTTAAAATTTGGTTAACGTGCCTAGTTAAGATATCAAAGCATACATTTTGAGAATCACATCTCCATTTATATGTCTGCATTTTGTTAGCTACAAACGCAAATCCTCATACATACATGATAAATACTAATGTGGTCGCTGCTTATATAATTTATTGAAATGCTTGACCACGCTACGCATCCAATTAAAGTTTACATATAATTCATCATCATCATCATCAGCATCATCATCATCATCACCATCATTATCATCATCATCATCAACAACAACAACAACAACAACAACAACAACAACAACAACAACATCATGGTCACTTTTCATCCTAATACCATTACTATCAATCGACTGTAGTCTGTTTCTACTGTTATGTGTCATGTTGTTTTTATCAATATAATGATTGCTCTCAATTTGAATGAGTAAAAATACACGTCAAGCATTTTCAAACACGAAACGTTCAGTTTCATAAGAATCATAAGAATCAACACATATATTATACCTATATCATCGAGCTGAGTGAGGACATTATTGAAAGGTAATATTATTACCTTAAGTGTTTTTTATATGTTTCAATGAATAGTTTTACAGTATAAACACAAATTTATTGAATTAAAATGCCATTGTACAAATTGTAAAATAGGTTACATTTCACATTATTATTGTAAGTATATAGCATATGGTAACAATAAAATCCATTAAAGACAGTAAGGACTCGATTTCAACGTCGATTGATGAATAGGAGGGAAATTAGAAGCGAGGTGAAAATATGTTAGTGGCTTTGAATGACACAAGAAAAATTGATAGTAAAAGTTGGTAAATTAGTCGTAAAATTACTGAAAACGTTTGAATAATGAAATACGAGTACTTTTTGTTATTAATGCTAAAAGAAGATACTGGTTCTGTTGATATTTAACTTAAGACATTAATGTACAAGTTGAAGGGTTTTATAGACGTTTCATATTTGCACTTGGCAATTTCACTACCAGCACTCATCTGTGGCAAAAATCAAGCAAAATCTCAATCACTTCCTCTTAAGGGCTTTTTGTTATAATACATTTTTGTATACCATTGTCAAATCAGCATAAGGTAGGGAGCCCCCTTTCATGGGCAGTTTGGTATCTGACATTAAAACCAATCTCCTGCGCGATATGTATCAACGAGATTTGTAGTCATAAACATTTTGTCAAGATTCAGAATGAAAGACGTTAGCACAAGTAAGAGATGTTGGATATATAAAAAATGAAATCACTCAGAAATATGAAAAATACCTATGTTCGACAAAATTCATATTTAATTATAACGCACTATGTCATGGGAAGGTAAAGGACTTGATCAAACTAAAACTGTGTTAATAAGTGTTCTTCCTTTCCTCTGCCATATCCTGTCATTCCATTATACCAAGATAAAAACAGGTTCATCTAAGAGAATTCCGAGTCTTAATGGACAAAAAAAACACTTACAGAAAACACCATATCTAAATATACCAGTTCTTTAACTATTAGAAAGTGTTAGATGTCTGACGAATAGATGTTGTTGACACCAGCCTAGTTTCGTTAATTAACTTCACACTTAATCATATTTTTTATGTGCAAAAATACATTAACCTTTTGAACGAGACACTCCTTTGTAATTTACGTGAATTCAGACATGAATAGGAACTTTGATTTCAATAAAACCAAATATAAAACGTCTAGAACGAATGCGCTCAATTTGCTATCTATATTGTATTAAAATAATCCATCTCAAACTGGCCAGATGCAAACTACGGTGTATTGATGAGTTGAAAGAGGCAGAATTATTTAGTTAAGCCTTGAGAAGGACTATGTTAAACATTTTGTATCTACCGTTCCTGATATATTTCGATAGAAAAGTGCTTCGCCTAATGTAATCAAAAGTGTAAGGACAAAAAGGATGAATACTTTGACTATCCAAATATAGTTAAAGGGACATCAGTCAAAAATCATCGTCTAAAGTGACGAAATAACGGCATTTCAGGCCTAACAAAAATGCCTTAAGCATTAGTCATTAGCTGATAAAAGCTTTGTAGGTGGTATTAAATATTTTGAAGTCTGATGTCCAAAGCCCCATCGCCTTTGAGATGTTAAGGGATCATTATTGTTACAAATTCCTGTGTATTTCATTATAGTTTTCTTTTGTTATATTTTTGGAGGGGAGGGGGGGGGGGTGTTAAAATTTCTTGCTTAGTTAGTGTTTGCTGACAGGTTAAATTCGGATTTAAAGACTTTTTTTACTTGCCTAAACATGTTATAATTGTTTTGAATACTGAAGGGCTTATCTACGTTGTTCCGCTTTAAAAAAAAAATCGAATTTTGCTTTGACTGAATTAATTATCATTTAAAATCTTTGAGCATTTTCATGTCAATTCCTACAGATATACACATAATTATACTCGATATAACTAGGACATCTGTGAAGGAATTCGTTTAATCTTAAAACATTAATGTATAAGGACTTTCTGGAAAACCTCAGAAGCCCAAACGTGCCTTTTATTCGATCAAAAGCGAGTAAACCATCTTGATTTAATATCATAGTTAACTGTGAATCTGTTTCAAAATATGTTTAAACGTAATTGGCTTTGATAAAAAAAGTCATTGATGAGTAGTGTTAGTCATATCGAATCTATTGAAATAAGATGAGGACTATGAGTGGTGACTACTTGTCGGAGATAATTGAAAACTAGCTGTCCTCTTCTTATTCCAACATATTCTAACCAAGGCAATCCACGTTATCAGTTAACCCTGAGAGTTGATGTTAACGCGAAATAAGCATTTGTTCGGGAAAGCTAGAAAACATAAACTAAAACAATAACCATTTGGTGAGCATTTCACTTGTCTCTGTGTAAAATGGTGTATTCGGATAAAACTTTCATATCGGGTAAAGGTAAATTTTGCCTTTAACAACATATTCTGATATTTCTTTAACCAGTCTAATTTAAAGTAACATTGAACATGGACTTTGTGGTCAAGCGTTGAAGTAAATTCTCTAGATGGTGCGGAAAATTATCGGACAAGCTATACCAAGCAAGGTAAAACTACATTTTATCACAAAAGATCGTCAGGTTTAACGTTGACGAACAAATGGAAAGCGTTGTATATATTTACATTATCAAGTATAACTGTTTCTTCTAGGAAGGAGAAAGTACTGATTTTGAGTTGAATTGATTTGAAGTAAAAATTAATGCTATTGAGGTAGTTATATTATGTTTCACGTTCTTCGGATGTTCTAACTATACGCATAAAGATGTAAACTCGATAGAACTAAATGCTACATTTTTCAATACTTTACTACTTCATCTTAAACTATTTGAAACGGAACCGCGCGTGAAGACGATTTTCCCAAATATTTAACCCATTAAATTTTAATAACAAGCTGGAGGCAAACATAGTGTATCAATCCCCATTGGTCAGACCCACGTGCAACGACAGGTCAAAAAACACGTGGTCAAGGTTACTAAAGTGGTTATTGTATTGATAATCAATTTAAGAGTGAACCTGACAGTTTTAAGTTGAAAGGATAGGTTCTGCAATGGAATATATTCCCTTGTCAAAGCTATTAATTAGAGGTGTTGGATGAGATCTAAACTAGGGATTATTTTTAAGAAAAACAACTCATTCACCGCTTTGCAAGGCTTTTTTTGTAGTCCGTACCTCTGAATACACCAAGCCTTCACAATAGCGTTTTGAACTTGCTGGTGCTATTAAATCCGTTTTATACTAGTTATCAAAACAGCTTTAAAGTCGAGAAAGAAGCTCTGCAATTAAATTTAACAGCTTTTGTATGAGAAATTTTTATTTTCAAATCTTGAACCACGATACAGTCAATTGTGTCCTTATCAGCTGTAGAACAGATTAAAGCCTTCCAGACAGGAATAGAAAACTCGGATGCCATTTCCAAACTCTGTCAGTTATTGTTGTAGAAATTGTCATTGTTATCAATCTCATTTCCCCAAAGAAGCTGTAAATAATCACTCCTTCTGACATCTGTTACTTTTGAGTACAAACTATTCACGAAACGTCTGATGTTATATGTGCCGAATCTTAAATAATCAGCTTGCACGAATGGTTTTAAACTTATCAAAAACCTCAGTCTGTTTAAGTATTGTATACCACACAAAGCTATTCAAGATATGTCAATTATATCTTCCACTTAACAACAAAAAAGCCAAAACCAAAACGTATTATAATCTGTAGCGATTATTTCTTCAAAAACTTTTATCAAAATGCACCTTTATTGCAGACGTAATTTGTCTAGTCGTGTTCGTAAAGATATGGCACGAACATTTAGCCAATAAAACATTTTCTAGAATCTCAACACCGGCTATGGAATGCGCAACATTAGGACTTACATACAGAGGGTTGATGTACGAGACAAAGAATAAAGAAGCTAAGGTTAAGACAGAAATAATATTATATGGTTCGCATTTCGAGCGATTACAGCCTATATATATTGCCAATGTTTATTTAAACATCAAATAGTATAGTGAGCTATAATTTACTTAATTCGGACTATCACTTAACATTATCAGGGTCTTGTTTTCCCTACATTAAAAGCTTGCGGTATGCATTCTTGGGTCGTATTATAACCTGAGAGTCATGGGATCGTTCGGGATTACGTGAAGATCAAAAGCGGAATTGAATTATTTCAATCGTTTCTGAAAGTGTTTTTTTTCTTAACAGATTAGCATGGTGTAAGAAACAAGCCACTAACTATATGCTTGAATTTAGCTTATTAGAGATCGTACACCTTGGACATATTTATCAACTTTGAAAGTACAGTCAACACTGTCGAATCGTTTGGTCCTTGACAAAGGCTTTGAGATAACGAAAAAGCGATATAACCGAAAGCATGTCTTACTTTACCCAACACATCCAAAACAGTTCGATATAAATAGAAATTTGGGATTACAAAGTTCGATATAACGAGTTTCGACTGTAGTATTCATTTTTTCCAAAAAAATTATAAATTTACACCGAATAAAAAATATGTTTATTGTATTTATGTCCCCGAAGGTTGGCATATTAAAATGACAACGTCCGTCCGTCAGCCGGGTTTCCGTGTCTGGGTCATAACTTTGAAAACCACTTGCCACATGTACTCGATACATAAAGATAAAACACCGCGTGCAAGACCGATGTCCCTACCTCAAAGGTGAAATTCCCACTTCCTAGTTTATCGTTATAGAAGAGTTGTCCGTATTCGAGCTGTAACATTGTCATGCGGAATGGTCATGAAGTTATAGCTTTTTGCATATATATGGGAATTTAAAAGTACTTGGCAAATGCACTCGGTACATAAAGAATACGTGTCGCGTGCAAGACCCATATTCCAACCTCAAGTGTGTAATTCACACTTACTGGTTTATCGTTATGGAATGTTTTTCCCGTCCGAGAAGTATCGTTGTCATACAGAAAGGGATTTTAAAGGAACTAGGTAAATTCGGTAAAAGAAAATGACGTGTCGCATGCTAGACCTATCTACCTTTCTCAAAAGTCAAATTCACACGTACAGGTTTTTTATTATGGAATGATGAATATATGCATATTCAGTATAGTTGATAGTGTCCGAGCTGTAATTTGGCCATGCATAGAGAGACTTGAACTTAGGTTTTGCTGACGCGTTCGATATATAAAGGCGGTGTGATGCGTGCAATACCAACAACCGTACCTCAAATATCATGGTCAAACCTAGAACTTTATCATTATCAGATATCAATGTGTATGGCAAAACTATCTGATCTATTTTTCCCAACGGGTCAGTGAAAACAGACTAAATCCTCTGACGGATAGACATCGGAAGCTAATGACATCACTCGGTAAACACTGTAGCCAATTGATAGATGATCGCAATTGACAAGAAAAAGTGATCAAACCATGAAAGTGAAACCATATAATTCCATTTCAAATGAACTTAAACATATTTTTAGATCATATTGACTATATGCTATATGTGTCGACACTAAACCAATATATGTCTGTATATTAAGTTATATAGAATATTAGATTTGTAGTTCGTAAATGACACCAGGTTATCCGAGGAACAGTTTGCAAGAAATAGTTTGCAATAGTACAGAACAACTAAATGTACATAGCGTATGTGATATCTAGAATAAATTGTTGTATTTAATTCTGCTATCTGATGCCAGGGATGTTTTGCTTAACATATAATAGTAACCATTGACTTTAAATCAACACTGTTTACGTTTATTTGGGAGTTATATTTACAACCGAATTGTGATGCATGATTTATGTTCAAAATAAGGTTAGACATCAGCTCGATCGTAAAATTTATTAAAACCCACGCAAAGCGCCTCAACGTCAGGCACACTAACATGGTCAATTTTATCAGGAAATTCAAATGCAAAAAGCCAATGAGATGGTTCGTCTAAAGGATTAAGGGATGACTTATTCATTGTGCTGAGTGGTAATAATAACATGAATTGCAATCCGTAAGAGAAATTCACTTGATGTTATCAAAAGAAATAAGTAAAAGTGGATCTGTCAGATAGGAGAAGATGCTAATCTAATTTTTTTTGTCTTATCGCAGAAATGCTTATTAAATTCCTACCGGTGAAAATGGTTTTTCATAGATCCTACCGAACTGTTTTGAATAAAATCATTCTGAAACATAAACTAGATCAAAAGTATAAAACTAACGGTTGGGTTTGAGCCAAGTGTAGTAAGGGCAGGGTGAAGCAAAAAGGAACAGTGTGATCAGACTTAAAAATGGTACTTGTTGGGGGGGGGGGGGCTGTGAAGAACTTAGATATAATAAAAATAGACAAAACTATAAGAATTAAATTAAAGTAGTTTGCAACTGCCATATTTCTGAAGGCTGTGCGTATTTATTATCATACAATACGCTTTGAAACGAATCAAAAAAACTTTTGATAATGTACAGCACTCAATTTAAAAAGGCAGAAAGGTACTCGTGTTGGTCTATATAAGAGCAAAAGTTTGTTATCAAACAGGGACAGTGTGCAGCACCCTCCTATAACACTTGAGCTAAAGCTCTATCAACAGTCTCGGTTTGATTGGGACTAGTGGCTTATTGAAGCCTGTTTACTTTCACTAATAACTAAATTTTATCATTTGCTTGGTGATATGAGATTTATCTGACAAATTTAAGTTTTTCTATAGTTGCAACTGTGAAAATAAACAATGAAAACCTCAACCTGTTTGAAAGTTTAATCCGTTCTTGCGCCCAAATCAAACGCCAGTACGCAAGGGGCTGAGGCACATTTTGTATACAATTTTCGCGCTTTTCTGAAAACAAAATATAATTAATTGTCTATTCATATTCTTTTTAGGCATATAATAAAAGAAAAAGTTTGTTTCAGTGTAAAACCGTAAAACAATTATCTTCTATATGTTTGGATGATCCTGACCGACCAAAATAAAATAAAATTGAATATATAGTATGGGCTAAGTAAAGGGCCATTTTTACAGCCGAAACAATGTTGTTTAATGTATAGGATTATTTCGGAAAACAGTTTAAAAATAACTATAATGTCAAGAGATCATCCTTATTACTCACAGAGGTGTCAAGTGTTGTTCACATACCAAAGAATGAAATGAAAGAAATCTTTATCAAAAGGTTTCATATTTCCAATCGGATTTATTGACAGATGGCTCGTGGACCTGTGATAATTTTTTATTCTGCAGAAGATCAAATCAAAACGTTTTATAGCAGATATTTTAACTATTTAAACGTAACCTTTTGGATCTATATCAGCCTTTTCGGGTTTGATATCTATTCTATTATAGGAAAACCTAAAAAATAATGAATATTTGATGAATATTATAAAAAAAGGAGTATTTAAATACGCAATTACAATTACAAAAAGGCATCCATAGTAGACATAAGATCATTTAAAAGAGAGAATCTCACCAGGCAAGTAAGTAGTAATTATATTTTCATCAAAGTATCAACTTGTATATTCATTGGACTGTCTCCTTCGAGAATCAAGTCAAAAGTAAAATATCAAGGAAAGGGAACAAATTATTCAATGCATTGTGCAATAACCGTATATTTAACTAATTGTTAGCTCGAAAGGTGTACTGCCATGACAGTTTTAGTGGTATTTAACTCGATCACACTGAAGCCAATCATACTGAAAAGGCACATACATACCTGGGTAAAACTTACACTAGCAAAATATGAAAACCTGGTTACATAAATCTTGGTCCCAAATGCCGAAAACAAAGACAACTATAAACTCGCGGTGTTGTTTGCGATACAGTGTGTATATTGTTCATGTATAAACACAAAACCAGGGGCCGTATTCAATAATGATCTTATCCTTATCCTTAGACATGTCTCATTGGTTCCATTCAGCCCATTGGTCAGCTATATATATATATATATATATATATATACAGGCCAAATCAAAACTCTTAGTTTCTAATCTTAAATTTAAGTTCAGTTTAAGTTGCTTATTGAATACGGCCCCAGACCTAACGTAATTAAGTTCAAACATTAAAACTGCAGATTTAGGATTGCATTGATTAATTAATTATTAATTAATGATTGTTACAGACATTTGTTAATATATTATTATTAAAGAACAAATGATGAAGCCATCTAGTGAGTATATATCCACAACATAAATTAAAGGTCTCTCACAAACGTGCATTTCTATGGGTAATAAACATTTTCAATTGTCAGGTATTTAACAACCTAACAAATACATTTTAATTAACATATAACAATATGAAACATTTTCATTTTTTAGTTTTTGTAGGTGCTTTTTATGCTAATCCGATATTTGGGCATATTTTTGTTTCAGTTTTTAGTTAAAGTATATATATATGCATGTAATCTACTGAGAACATTGTTCTGTTTATTTATTTTCAACATGGGCCATGACCTACTGCATATTTCGTAAATAAATATTGGATTTTGAAATATTGAATATATAAACCCACAAATATCGCCTGCGTTTGATCTCACCACGATGGTTTATACGAATCATGCAACTGCAACAGTGTCCTTAGCTGTCGGCCAATAGAGTGCAAGCCGATTTTTCATTTTTTATAGCATTCAGCAATAACAGATTTTTACAGGCTAGATGGGTGCTCATATTTTCAGGAAGTAATACTTATTTACTGAATAGCATTTATGACAAACCTTTGGCAATGATTATTTTCGCTAACTGTGTAATACATTGTATTCAACCTCTTATCTGATGTTGCAAGCATATATTCAACGACACGAGTTTTCTTCCTGTAATGATTTTAAGCATTGGTCCTCTTTTAAGAATTATCAACTCAAAAACAGCGAATAAGGCGTCTGCGTAATATGGTGCAACTGATTTTTATTTTCATGCACGTTTTGTTCTGCTCCTGCAAATGCGAAGTCGTTTCCCTTTATCATGTAAGGATCTCGCACGCTTCAAACCAATACATTTCCAGTTGAATTGAAGAAGTCTTGACTTTAGCCATGACAAACGGTCATTAATTTTGAGAGATTTTTATAAATAAAAGGTCATATATCACTCGAAATTGTTAAATTCTCGATCACAAGTTTCTACGTTCGCTTTGTTTTGAAATATTACCGATATCAATTATAGGTGTACTTGTATTGTTGCACATAAATCACAACTTCATGGTTTTATCGATGTGTATATGGCCAATAAATGCTCTATATTATATGGTTTTAATACACAAGTGTTTGTAATGTTGTTTTGTAAGTCTATTATCACACATGTAACCGTGACACAAAAAGGTGTGTGTGTCTTCGTGAGTGCGTGTATGGGTACAAGCGTGCGTGCCGACTTTAACATTATAACACAGTAGTGGTACGCTCTATATTTGAATACTTTATTGGCTTTTATGATATAAAACGTACGTGATAGCTAACAGGTTTGTTAAATATCGATATGGTAGTTACTTACGTATGTGCTACGTTTTTACGTTTAAAACTCGTTCCTTTCTTTTTATCAATTTAACTTGATTCTCCACGTTTAAGATTAAGATTGGATGCTATTTTAGCTTAATATGACCCATTCACGTATGACACTTTAATTGACATTTGTTTCAAACCGTATATGCAACACATGTGTTTTTGTGCGATTTGTATCCGAGTCTTAAGCTTTAAATGATACGTGATCAAATAGTAAGTTCGGGAAAAGAGCAACTACGTTCATGAATGCAACGTAAGGCAGTTTATTATCAATCGTCCACATACCTGTGTCACGATCGACGTAGAATTGTTACCAGATTTACCAGTTCTAACGCAAGACCGTGACTCAATCAAAGTAAAACTAACAGTTTAATGTATCAAATATATTTTAAAGTGGAAAAATACGAAAGTTTTTGTCCATTATTCTGAATTTTCTCTTCTCTTGATGCTAATTGACGAAAGCCGTAACAGAAGTTGTTGCAAGGCAAGGTCTTTGGATTGTATATTATTATATGACCAGTCACAAATATGACTTTATTCCAGATCAGTTAAGCGATGCAAAGAATGTAACAACTATAGCCTTCCAAGCCGGAAGAAAAATTGCAGATGTTCCAGGAAATAAATAATACTTGAATTATGTCCGTCTACCGACTCAAATCCAATATAGTTATCTTGTTGATCTGTCTTCACTAAATGATGTCATTGTCTTAAGTAAACACTCATAGGTTATGTGGAGTCAGCTATAGAGTAAATGTTCGAGGAGATCTCATTGAAATTATAATACTCATGTCAGGAAACCCGTGGTGATGAACATCGATGTAGAACGAGCAAATATCATTTCATCGTGTGTTCACACATACTTCAGTCAAAGACATTAAATGACATAAAACAGTCGTAGACCAGGGAACGGGATGTCCTGAATAGATACGCGAAATGCCTAGCAAATTGCCTAAGCGAATTAATATATACAGTCGTGACAATTCGACAGCTATATGCTGCAAGATAATACAGTTACAATGATATAATGGTGGCTGACTGTGCAAAAAGGACCTTACTATTGTTCTTTCACGATGGAATATAATATCCCTCTTGGTGTGTTTTCCTTCGCAAAAAGACGCAAGTGGCTGTATGCAATTTCGATACCTGGTCATATTTCTGGTGAAATTGTGTACAGCATATATCACTTTGGCAGAAGATTTTAAGGTTTTTATTTCAAAAAGTATATTCCTGAAAATAGCTTTCCAATAAAATCAAAATTCATGTAGGATCCCGAACCATAATAAATATATAGTAACATACTTTCCAAAATAAATTTTCAAACATCGTATTTGTATTCGTTAAACTAATATTTTAGCAAAATATTCTAAACGCAAGGACGTATAATTCATGACATGACAAGCATATAAACTCTGCCCACACTCCAAAGATTCAGGCTTTCCATTGTCGTATAAGAACTTGGTGATGTACTTACACAGTATTAGATTACTACAGTGTCAATGGAGTGTTCGTTTTGTTCAAAGAATTGTCAGCGATGGATGTCATTCTTAGTCAAAAAACAAATTACATAACTCGGTCAAAAGCCCTATATTGACAATTGGATTCCTTGACAAGACTGGTGATTTGTTTATAAAAGGCCAAATATGTAGAAATTTAAATCAGAACGTTGAACAAGTTAATTTTGCAATTCTGCTGATATTTGACTGTGTCAATGTGCGTCCAAAACCAAGACGTATCTTCTTCAAACATTCAATAGATAAACATATCATTTAATATGGAACGTCTGTTTCACCCTTGACAATTAAAGATTAGTCAGTACGATAACTGTAATTTTGGAAGGAAGTCAATACGGAGAGATCATACATACTGATAACAAAATACATCTCTTCATTTCAAAAACTGCAGTGTCGGTTTATTTAAGACTGTTCGTTGACAGTAATAATCAATGCAATACTTCAATGCAAATATCTCAGAATGCAGCATTCAAGTATTTAAGTGCTACCGGTTTGTATTGGAGCATAATGTATGGGCCATGCGTTTGAACCATTTGTTCTTCTTCTTCAAATGTTATATTATCATGAAAGGCTCTTGCACGCTTTCAATTACCACACCAATTTCGAATTTGTTTAATTGCTATATTGTCAGGAAAAATCATAATTGAATACAAAACATTATTTCCGACAAATGGAACTGCCTCTCAGTTTTCCATTTATGATCACACAAATCGAAGCTGCTTCTATATTTGATCTGCTAAGTGCAGTGAAACGTAAATGTTCTATATTATTTGCTCCAGTGCATGTTATTTCAATCGCCTGTTAAATTTTAATGTATATAAACATTTACGTAGGTGCTTGAAATTCAGATATTTTTAAATTAAACCACTGTGTTGTCGACATCATACATTCTTTCAAGAAAAACTTGAACAGTAAAATAACAAGAAAACCATGTAAACTACCAATGCAAGCCTAGCTGGATAACATTTGGTCATTATAATGTGTCATGACACAAGAAGCAAGGCCAAACAAATAGCAAAAGAGAGACACAACGCTACAGATTGTTGGTAAATAGTGGATAACCACCTTCGTACGGTCTGAAAAAAAATAATCAAATCGTTAGTGGGATTAAACCGATTTGCGACTGTTTTATTTCTTCTTTTCGAATATGAGAGTTCAATAGATACTCATACTTTATCAAAATGAAATGGGAAAGAGATTGCAGTCCATTTATGTAATAATTGTAAAGAAAACATTATATTATTAATATGATAAATATTATGTCAATGGATCATAGGTATTAAATCTAAAATCGGAATAGATGAAAAAAAGAATCGCTACGTGTAACTTATTTTCACAAAATGTGGTGAGCTTGACAGGAATAAAACTACGTAAAAACACAAATGTACTTCCCTTGGGATTTGTTTCATATATGGCCATATTAAATGTAAAGTATTTTATTGAATATACAGAAATGTTATCTGACCGAATCACCATGATGAGTTCACTGTTAATTGTGACAAAAGTCAAGGTAAATGAAGCGAACGGATGCCAAATCAGTTCAGATCTGATTTAGCTAGCCAGGAAGGTTCAGAATAGATACAACCGGATTTAAATATTGGATAGAATTCGTCCATCTTCAATTCAATATGTATTATGTAGATCTGTCTCTACTTAATCTTGTCAATTGCCAAAAAGAGTTTGCTTACCATGAACTGTAGTTAATTCATCCATAATTCTCGTCAATCCACTTCTGATAATGCCGCTTGTGAGCAAGCCTGCTTTGATCAATATCACAAAAACGATATATGCATTATTAAACCATATTCTTTATATCCATATTGCTTTATGTTTTGGTTTGATTTACATCATTCACAACTATTAAAGGAAAATATATCAATATCCGTAATGTATCATGATCAGCCCTGAGAGCATATTCACGGACGTGTGAGATACAAAACTGATTCCAATACAGAATCTCGGAAGAAAAACTGCAATGACATGTTTGTGTTTAAAAGAAAATTACCAAAGTCATAAAATTGTTGTCACAGTCCCTTTTCTTAGTCATTGCTTTCCAACTTGCAGATGAAATAAACCAACAAATGTTCATGTTACTAAGATGAGTTATTATGTAACTTGACCATGATACTCTATCGCTGGTGTTTTGGGGTCGATGTAGATCCCAAGATAAATAAGAGTCCATGTGAATTCCCTTGTCCTGTCATGATAGGGTATAATCTCCATCTCTATGTGATAGATAATGTCCTTGCAATTTGTACTCAGTTGACAGTGACATTCTTGACACTACTTTCATAGTCGATTTCTTGCTTTACAATATTTATGTGAAAAACTACTGAAACAAGCTCAGTAGCCAAAAGTTTAAACATAATCCCCGTTTAATGGCAAGACTGATTTATAACGCTAACTGTATAAGCGGATCAGTTTCATTTGTTTAAAAAAAATATTCCAAACATAACACGGTCGGAGAAAATATTCACAAACTGCATTCTTTCTTGATTTTGACAATTATTTGTAAAAAAAGCATTTTTCTTACAGATATAAGATATCTATAAATCTAAATATTAGTGTTTAAGAATTAATATCTCAACTGTACTCACATTTGCATAAGAAAAAATATAAACATAATTTATAACAATATGACTAAGTAAAGGTATTCCAATGGAGACTACAGCGACAAGTCAAGTAGCCGCACATTTAACCAATATCATGTTTAAAAGAACAAGGGTCAAAGCCAAACAATCACAAAACAAAAAGAACATCGTTACATGACATCAATTTTTAAAACAAATTCAAAAGCCATAGGTAAATGTTTTGGTAATTGCACGATCGGTACAAACTAAGCAGAAATAAATCAATGAATACGTAGATAACACATACATATATTGCCATATGTCACAAAAAAAGTTGTATATGTACAACAAAATAAAGCCCCCAGTGACTTAACTGTGATATGGACAAAAAACCTGTAAACTTCAGGCTTTATCTCGTTTATTTCTGTTTCATAACGTGGCAATTTTATCATCACGTTGAACTGTTTTTGAAATCTGACCAATAACTTAATTAATGAGAAGATGCTATTTTAGTGGTATTATTTAAATGACGGAAATGACCAGGGTTTGACCGTATATTCTAAATGCGGTCTGCACAGTATGTGTGATGGACAAGATAATGAATGAATTAAACTTTACTTTGTATAACAGCATTTGAAGGTCGATAAATGGTACTTCATAGAACCTTTTTTATTAAAGTATCTTGTATCAAATTACTAAAACCGTGCAGTTCATACGGCAGCTTGAAAGGTCATGGAACATGATGATTGCTGAACGAGGACGAATATTAAAAAAGTTAAAACTATTTCTATTTTTAAACATATTCCCTAATATTATTTTAACCAATTTTGATCTCAAGCTCGTAACGACAATGGGTCGTCAATCTAGTTTCTACTGACTACTGACCTATTGGACTAGTAAGGATTTGAAGGTATCAACTAAAAGTAAATCAGAATCCTCAGTAAACCTTTGAAGAAAAGGTATTGATGAGATGGGATGTGATCTTATAATATATTCACCTTGTTGATTTATTAACTTTTGTTGTAAATTTGTCTTGTCTTGTCATGTTCTGAGATGATTAAATCATATAAGCGTGCTAAGTAGGGTGCATGACAGATGTCCTTTGGACTTTTTGAATGATATATTTTTCTCATTGGTATAATACACATTTTTTTAATAAAACTATTACAGTCTTTTTATTTCATGATCTGCACAGTTATAACGAATGAAAAGTCATAAAGATCAGTTAAATCAATCAATAATAGCAGGGTCGTGTTAAACGCATCTGGACCATACGCGATTCTTTAATTACACGGAGACCCATTCAAAACCTGACTTTGGCTGATGCGATTGTCTTTGTTTCTCCTTATATACATCTGGCTTCACAATTCTTCGCAAAAAAGCGAATACCGGATAATTTAAGTTCTTGGGTGTGTCGATCTGGTAACCCGTGCATTATTAGTGTTCACTTGTCAGTAACGATATAGCCCGTACAGTGTAAACCATGGTCCACAAGTATGCATCATAGGCCAAGCTAATGTAGATTTTGTGTAAATTATAACCCGCTAGATAATATCCTGGGTCGATGTTCATGAAAAACAATTTCCTTACTCCAGTTATTTTTCTAAGTTACATATCTCACTGGTAATATAATATTTTATCAGAATACTACGTATTTGCTGCTTTATATGTATATACTATATAGTATGCGCAAAAAACTCATATACTTTTTCTATTAATATTTATTTTGCAAATCAAGTAATCGACTTAAGTTGAGCAATGACACATTTACAACATTTTACCGTAATCGATTGTGGGATGGCGTTTGGCATTGCATACTATCAATTTAGTGCTTACATGCATATCCCAAACGTCTCAAGACCATATAAAGAACAGTTTTGAATGTAGCGCCTCTGACCAGTCCATGGACGAAATATGGCAAATAATACCTGACACGTATGTATATTGTCGGGCTCTTGACTTGACATGTTCTCCTGTTTTTTTCAGTGTGAGAGGCTTTCGCGTCTGTTGGCTTATTAACAATATAGGCCGTAACGGATGTGTTGTTAATATTTTTGAATAATGCGTACTAAAATGTAAGCTACATCTTTACCTGATTTAAAATGGAAAGAAATAGCACTAGGAAATATAGCATTATAAATATATCCTAGTCTCCGTATATCAGTAAGGAGTATTTAACACTGAAACACTGAATTATCTATTTTACTGCTTCAAAGATTGAATTTAGTTTATGTTACAAGAACGGAAGTCAACGCCACGTGGGTATGCAACCCCTGTTTGAAAATAAGAACAACTATAGGATGTTTAATGACAATAATGACAGCTTTCGGAAATATCTTCCATGTGAATTTCCTTGCCCTGTCATGATAATGTATAATCTCCCTCTTGACGTGATACCTATACCGCTTCATTTCCAACGTGACCGATTTATTTTAACACGAAAAGATACCTGAAAATTACTTTCTATCAAACCAGTTTCACTACAATTACCTAACACTCCAGACCGTTTGCATTTTGCATCAGCATGATCAATACTTATGTGTTTAAGGTATTAGCCGCGTAATACACACTTTTATAAAAGCTTTAACCGACAACATAGTTATAATCATGGTACATTATGGGACTTTTATCCAAAGTTTGAAGATTTTTTACCGTGAATTAAAAAAGTTATTTATGTTTCATTACACCCACCCCCAAACTCCATGGGCTACAAAGAGCGACAAGTAAATATTTTGTCTATATTTGATTTTTTTTTTCCATTATCAGAGATAATGAAATAAACACAACAGTTTCTGGTAAAATAATACTTCAGTTAACAGAAAACTTAAGTTCAAACGAACAAATTATTGATACACATGGAAAAATATCATTTTGATTGATATTGTGAGTCTTCGGAACAGAGCAGTATTTCGATGTTTGAAAATATATAGCAGTTTTACAAAATTCATAAAAAATAGTGAAATATAAGGCAAGTTGCTGAAATCATTTTAAATATTATCTATGATGTCTATTGAACAATTTAGAAGACAATTTATGATAGTTTACCGTCCAGTTTTGAAGAAAATATACATAATGTCATGTTACCATACATTTTTATAGCTAATAAAATGCTTAAAAATCAACCTTTTTCTTGTAAAAAATGATAAAGCTTAAATGGACTTATTCATAAAATGTACTTTTTCAATAAATGAATTTAATTATGATACTAACTCAGAAATAGAGTTTAAAACAATGAGTGTACTTTTAAACTAAAATATGTAAAGAAACAAGAACACTAAGTGGGCGGTAATGCCCCTCCAAAAATGTCAGAGTGAAAGTTCTTAACTAATGTCTTTTTAATATTTTAACATGTTAACAATCTCTGTGGGTAATTTGATGTCTATCTGTCTTATTTTGTCATTGGTATTCTAACATAAAGATTTTTTCACAATAATTTTTCACTCTTCAACATTTGAAGTTTGGTCTGTTTCCATGCGTTTGTACTTGTAGTGTGAGCACAGATGATAACTACTCAAAGCTGAGTCAGTGCTGATTTGGTTTTCATGCCCCTTCAGGTACTTTACCCATCCAGAATGTTTAGTGCTGTAAAGGAAAAAAGGTGTACTTTAAAGCCTTTCTAACTAATAAGTATAGACAACAATACTGCCATACATATACACAATAAAATATAAACAAGCTGTTACATATATGTTAGAAATAGGTAACGTACCAAAACACATCATTTTTAAACAAAATTTTAAGTCTAATATTTTTCTAAGATATAACAATCAAATTAAAGATTATATACTCATATCATATACATAAATAATGTACATAAGTACATATAAAAATATGTAACATATACATAAGTACATATAAAAATATGTAACATGTACATGAATACATGTACAAATATGAACACGCTGTCTAAACATTTAGCTAACAAAAATGATTTAAGAATTCCAAAGATAAATTAAAAAACAAACATTTTTGAACACATCAGCGTACAAAACTGCTCAAGGATACTTACATTCATAGCCCTTTGATACGAATATCTGAATATCCCAGTTCCATGCTGATTGTTGACAGTTCCTTTCTTCGACAGATAATCTTCTCTTACGCGTATAATTCACTTATAATCCATGTTTTACTGTAATGACTCAAGTTGTTAGATGTATCGTAATCAACTGTCAGCGTGCACTTTAAGTGTTTATTTATTTTAAACGTATATTCATGAGAAATACTTCACAGAGTTTCCAAATACTACAATGTAGAAATTCCATTATTGACCTATGAATAGCGGGGAAATACCTTCTGTTTCTAAAAATAGCAACATCCGGTACAGGCCGAATACGCCCGATGTTCGTCACGATCTGTTACGGCGAGTGGCGATATATGTCGATGTTACCCGAGTTTTATTACATGGCTAATACCTTAATACTTTCCAAAGTCAATATTCAAACACTTACGAAAATAGCATTATAACAGACGTGTTTTGCATACAAGAAAGCTGTAATACTTTCCTTATTCGAATACGTATGGTTACATGAAAGCATTAGACTTAATAATATCATTTAAAAGCAAAATTTAATATAAGAAAGATCTTCATTCTATAAATATTTAATAATTCTAAAGTATGTTATTAAGCTATTTTGTATAACCAATAAACACTTTAAACACAGAAAAAATAAAAATACAGTTTTGGAAAAAGAATGCTCCTAATGATGCGATTGGAAAGGCATAAGATTGGTGTGCTGTTGTACTGTGAATTCAGATTATCGTCTAGCTTGTAATTTTGCAGTTTCACATGTGTTTGAGTTCTTTGCTGTATTACTGTTTTACTACAGGAAACTATTGAACATGCCAATAGGTGACCATCCCGTGGAACGTTTTAAAACAAAGTAAATACAATTAGAACGTAGTCAGTATCAAATTGACCTGAAAATAACCGTTTATTCTAAATTAAATATTCACAGTAGTTAAGATGGGGTCGAATTAACTATATATGGTACCTTTTTTCGATTTACGAACATATTAAATAATATCAAGAAATATTTAAGCGAAAGGATGGCAGTCTCTGTAAGTCGGTATTGGATGTCAAACGTATTGTTCACACCATTGTAGTGTGTGTTGCCATTAATATATACAATAAGATAATGTATTTTATATGTTATATCCTATAAAAATATTGTTAAAATAAAACTAATGAGATTGATAGTGAGTGTTATTAACATTCTGAAAGACAAAAAACGCTGTTTTAGAAATCTTTACCGCATTTTAGATAATTAATATAATCTTCAATAAAATTATATCAAAAGATCCCAATTAAGCATAATCGTTCTTGACCTGCATTACAATAATTATGGTAGTTTCTGACAAAAGTTATGTCGCAACTTTGACATCACATGATACAATATTTATTCAAAGTATCCTTTAATTTGATAGTTTACTGTAGATTTTCAAAATATGACGTACGAACAAGTTCCATAAAATAACAATGAAACACAGTTGAATAAGCGAAATGAAACAGTGAACAATTTGTTTGTATGTTGTCTGTTATCTACCAATGTCGCTAGTAATGTCGGGATCAATGTCCGGATTTTCCATTCCCATTTTCATATAGACACAAATATAGTCATACACTCTTTTCCATGCTTCTGCAACATTCCTTGTATAATATTCTTCAAGCACTTCTTTGAGACCATAGTTGAGTGAAGGCCATAATTTCTGAAACAAACAGGATTGAAGGTCTTTAACACATGTTCATCATGACGATACTCTTTTCTGGTGCAGACTCGTCTGCCCATTTCTCATTCTCATTAATACACGAAGACCTTTTGTTGAAACCAGTTATTTCGTCACTATGATGTCATAATCTATTTATTTCACAAACATATTTGAACATAAGTGCTGGGTTATTTTTTGGCTTCACAACATTATATTTATATTGAAGGAAGGCAATACACATTTTGAACTCAAGTTCATGTCATGATACTTTAGAAAAACTGAATTTGATTTCATATAACTTATAATAGGCAAAAAGGTTAAGATGATCGGTTGAATCCGTTAGATTAAGATATGTAAATAAATGTTGCGAGCAACTGGCTAGTATATTATATAATGCCTATTTATAAAGATATAGTGTTTTGCTTGAAAATATCGAAATGATTACACAAATGAAATCACTGTTTTCTATAATGCGATACAAGAATGTATGTACGTGTTCAGATCAAACAATGAAAAACGTTAGCATATACGCTTTACAATATTAATGTTACTATAAATATCAATTAGCAATGTTGCCCGTGAGTTTTTACGGAAAACCTAACCAATTCTTGTCGGATGTTTCCGTATTATCAATACATGATACTGGTACATATCATATAAGAGCTTCAGCGACGTTTTCAGTTCATTTCAAGGATAATTTTACTCGTTTAAATGAGTAGATACCGGTATTTACTATATCGAACAATCGAACACACTTTTCATGTTAAGTTTAAAATTTTGTCAAATGTCTTGCGTAAGCTTTTTCGTAACGTGTTAAGAAACGCCGTAAGACGTATGTTTTGAAATGGTAGCTTTCCTAATACTACAGTGAAACCCTTTTAATCAACGGGAATGGATAGCACCACACTAAGTTCAATAATATTATGACTCCATATATCCTGACCTTGACCATGTGTGGTTTTACTTGTCGTTGCACGTGCGTCTGACCAATGGAGATTAAAACACTGTTAAGAATTATTGAGTCGTCCAGACTTTCCACAGCCGCCCCCAACCCTTCCATCACGGTAACTGCGTGTCGTTGTAACATATCTTTATCAATATTTTCCTCCAGCTTGTTGTCACGGTTCATTTGCACAATCTTTGGAAATATTGTCTTCATTTGAGGCTCTGTTTCAAATAGCCTGCAATTTAATATATTAGATAATTTATACTAAATGCTTGAAACAGCTTGTCCATATGAGGAAATTACATCAATATATGATTACAAATCTGAATTTAAATGTTTCATTAAATGATACACAGGTGTGGACAAAGGAACAATCGCGGACTTTATTAAAGGCATTTATGATATTCGGAATATATCTTTCTCGATCAGAAACACCAGCATTGTTCAACAATGGTATAGCCTTGATTTAATATGTTTCTCAATTTTGATGTCGCTTAAAAATGTGCTTTCTCGTTAAGTACAGAATTATCCTGGTATGTCTTGAATATAAAGGTTTTATATGTATTGATTCAAATCAGTAGGATTACACATTTAATACCGATAAAATTCCCAGTTCTCTTACATGAATTTCATTCGCTAATTCCAGCGCAATTTTATAGAATAGACCTACAGTCTTTCTCCACAAAGTATGTTCGACATGACATTAGTTTAAATTGTATAAATTGTTACATTGGTTTAATTTAAATGGCAGTTTGTGCTACTGTGGATTTCTTTAACTTTTAATACAATAAGTCTTTTCTATTAACGAAATCAAACTAATCCCTACACATATTGTTCGTAGTATCTACAACTTTGTGTACAAATCGAAATAAAAAAATATTGTGTAAAATAATTGTGAGCAAAGATAAACCAAACCAATATAGAGTTGCAAATGAAACGACGTAGACAATCCCTTCTGTAGCTAACATGTTAATTTCACGTATAAGCAACTATGCTATGGCAATTAGAATTTTAAATCAGCAAACACTGGATATCGTTCTTGGCACCTGTTATATAACATCATCAATTGTTACTGTATATAGGAAGCGATTGCATGGTTGTCACGACAATTTAAATGACTTGGCGATCATCGGTTTTTCGGCAGGGGACGCTTCCCGATCATCACTTTGCTGCCCGCTTGTAAAGCTTGAGCACTATATCACTACAAATTATCGTTATATTTTTAACTGAATATTTATCGAATTGTTAAAATGTTAAAGAAAGTATGTTTTATTGTTTACCAGTGATCAACACACCATGTTAGTGTAGTGACTTGTTGTGTCTGTAAAGGCGAACAGTATCGACCTATTTCCTCTGTGCACTATACTAGGACTGAGCTACTTGTCCCCAAATAGAATTAGTAATTAAAG
Organism: Mya arenaria; assembly: GCF_026914265.1. Classification (NCBI taxonomy): domain Eukaryota; kingdom Metazoa; phylum Mollusca; class Bivalvia; order Myida; family Myidae; genus Mya; species Mya arenaria. The sequence goes on from NC_069132.1 coordinate 42,151,475, forward strand.
GACAGGAATATCTTTTTACGTCATTCTTAAGAACAAGTTAGCTCATATTTTATTGCCATATATGTTTAACTAAAAGTATGTTGTTTCGTTTAATCAAAAACATAAATATACAGTGTTTTGCATCGGTCAAGGTTGAGTAAATTCATGTTGATACAATTTATGTATCGCTTTGAGGCTATTCGTTTTAGACATTTGTCATCACATTTTATTATTTGAAAGGTCCAAAAAAGTATTCTACGAGGCAATAACGCACACGTAACCATACAAATATCAAAATAGTTCGAATAATATAATAAAATGAGTTTTTACATTCATTTAATCAAAATATTATATGTTTAGGTCTATTATAGGTCAATAGGAGTTCCTTCAATTTCTATTTACGTATTTTTTTTTATTTTACACTTAAAGCATAACCTGTGGAGTAAACAAAAAACCTTGATTAACTTTAAAGTGTCAACAACATTTCATCGTATTTTCGGTTAGGTACAAGAATATTTAGAGATGTCTAGAAGTGTAATGCGTGTTAACAATCTAAGCGCTTTTAGAATAGCTTGATAATTACGTTGTTATGCGGAGATAATATATAAAGGCAAAGGAAAGAAAATGACCCATTTGAAGGTTTCATAAACCATTTTGTAAAATCAAGTAATAAACCATATACGCCATGGTGCATACTAAGTAATTACATGGTGCAAGAATTTATGTTGCTTTTTTTTCTTCTGTCAAACAACTCAAATTAATGCAAACGTCCGTCAAAAAATGCAGGCTTTCTACTAAAAAAAAATTAGCCTCAATATATTTCATGTGTATTTTGATATCAGGTTTCGATTTTATCGATTTTTACTAAGAAGAGAAGTGATTGCTGGTTGTGAATTCACGCAATGCAAAGATTCAGTTTAAATCCGGGCACTTCGGTACTTAATGTTTAAACCAACCATTATGTTAAATCTCATTTTCTATCCTTTAACTTTATACATATACATGGCAGTATCTTTTACTAACATCAACTAATTGTACTCATGTCATATAAATAAACGTAAAGAGGTTAAAGATACCCGATGTATCTTTTAAATAATTGCGAGTAAACATTATATAGATAGAACGGTATATTACAGTAGGTAAAATATAATTAACATTACACCTTAGTTTGAACTCACCTAAGAAACACGATGAGCCCTAGCCTGCCAAGTTCGTCTTTGAGGAGCTCCCAAGATCCCTGTACAAGCCTGACCTGCTCCGTACTTAACACCATATGCAGTTGCTTGTCCCTATTTGGGTAGGGGATCGCACAGCTAGGCATCTTGTTACCCATATCGGACGCAGTTCGTCCTGCTTTCTGAACCTCTAGTTTACTAAGTTCTTGATATGTCAATTATTACATAAATAGTCCGATACAAGATTGGTTTACATATGGATCATGTTTGTTTGTATCTCACTGATATGTAAGTATATGGTATGTATGCGGTACCTGGTTTAATTTAATATACTTCCGGTGTATTTCTTCTCCCTAATTTGCACAATAATTCACGTCCTTTTTCTAATAATTTAAACAAGGCTTGCTTTTGGTTCTGAAATATTTGAGATTGAATCAGTTGTGTCATATTTCATCAATGAAGTTGCTATTAAAACTGTTATGCAAAGAAATATAGCTTAATGGTAATTTGTTAGAAAAAGTACACCATTATGAAGTCATAAGACAATCTAAGGCTGATTGCATGAAATTGATTCGACCAACATCGCAGGAAACCATTATTAAGTGAAAAAAAAATCTTACGCAATCGATATATCCTTAGTAATTTCTTCGACAGAATTTCGTAAACCACAGAAACACAACTGACGAAATGGTGCACACAATGAGATATTTAAAGTTGTCCCAAATCGGATATACATTTTAATTGACCTTTGTTAGAATCAGCAATTATTGTTTTTTGCTCACATGACACTTATTTTACTTAACTCTACAAACCAATAAATCAAAACTAGTTGAAAAGGTTAATAAAATCTGTCATAAAAAATCAGCGATAATACAAGATGTGTCGCATTGATTATGTTGATTAATATGTTTTTATTCGGCACCTACAACGGTACTAACTGTTTAGGTGATTAACACTAGCAGTAATCACCTTCCATCTGAACGGAGTAGCTGATGTTAAAACACACGGCATAATATTAATTGCCAACTTTTAAATTATAATTATTTAACAAATGTCATATTGATCTCAAAGCAATACCAAGCTGTCAATATTCTTTATAGTATCAATGTTTAGAATTGATTTTTTTCATCTTAAAAACCATTCAAAACATTCAATCTTCCTCCAGGCAACGATATTAATCACCTTAGGTGAAGCCGTTCTTCTAACAATCCATACATCCAACTAAACAGAATCACGACAGTAATTGAAACATGCTAGCAAATTCATCGTCCCTGACATATATCACTGAACTATTGGCGCAGAGCAGTTCTGTTTATATTTAAATGCCCGAAAACGCATCCGTCTACAGTCTGGAATATCGCTTGTGAGTCTTTAGATCACCGCACTGATGGCCAATATCATTGAGAATCGCATATATCTGATGTTTCTGAGCCTTGCGACATCCTATTGGATAATGTGGTCAGGTTGAAACCTTCTAGTCAGTATGTTTCTTACTTTCTTGATTTGACACTAGCGACGCTTTGTAATTGATAAATCTTGTTTGTTCAAAAATGCAGTAAAATCTAAAAAGGGTCTTTATAACATTGGTGTTTGCAATTTAAGTGATAAGATAAGATCATTTAAACTACTTATCACAAATATAACGAGCAAACGAATAATTGAATAAGGGAACACGTTTACAAATATTGGATACATGACTATTTCAAGAAGGCACAAGTATTATTAATGGTATTTAAAAAAAACAGGAACTTAAAGATCAAACGTTATAAATGTCAATATCACATTAAATAGATAATGGCAACAACTAGCAAAAATTAAAATGAGATCAAAGGACATCGACACACTACTCAGTGTCAAATCACATGCAGTTAGAGAATTAACTTAAATGAACAATTTGCAATTAACACAATATACTACTGGACACCCTATTTTGAAGTTAGTGTGTCAAAATTTTGACATCCGTTAGTGTTATACTTATTCTGAGTATCCTTTCATCGGTATTTACTCCAGAAAATTACCAAATCAATTGTATTGGGTTATCTACCATTTGGTAATTTAACTGGGATGTCGTGATTTTATTCCCCATCTTCATATAGCTACAAATATAGTCCTTCACTCGCTTCATAGCATCCGCTGCATTTTTCACACAATTAACTTTTTTTCCATTTCTCACACTGCTCTACCACAAAAGAAAACATATTCAATGTTTGCAAATGAAACAATACTATGTTTTATATGAACTGTATTGTTTGGCACTATTCATTTTAGAAAAAGGGGATCATTTAGGATCATGGGAAAAACAGCAGTTGGTGTCATTACATTAATGACATGGCATTATATTCATTTATAAAAATAATAAAATACAGATCTCGATTTAAGCATAGTATCAACATTCTTTTGTTAACAATAATTCACACATGTGTACTATTAATAATCGATATTTACACAATTCATTTCATGTTAAATTAACGAGGGACGTGCACACTTGTTTCAAACCTAAAATATATGAAATAATGAAGTAAGAAAATTGTATGACAACTTTCTCATTCGATGTATAAAATGATAGGAGATTTTGGTGATCTAGTGCAAAATTGATTTTTTTGCCGATTAATTTCAGCTTTAATTTCAATTTTGCAATTCCTTGGCTTATGGATATCGGTACAATATGTAAATGTGATTCCTTTGTGCTTCTTTCATGTACTATATCAAATTCACTAGCGGCGAAAAGTAACCATGAAACTTTATGTGTAAAAGTACTTTTACCTTATTTCGGCAATGCTTGAACAAGGACGAACGCAATAAATGCAACACAAACATGACGCAGTTGTAACGCATACATAAACTGTTCAAAATTCCTCAAATGAAAGACTTTCGAAATAAACGGCGCGAGATTCTCGAGTTCTTCGGAAACAAAAATTTATTTTCTTACGAGTAAACATAATCAAACAAGTGCAGATTTTTTACATTCTGACACGAAATGAAATGGATCTGATTTTATATGGATTAAAAGCGGTAACCATCCCAGCGCTCCTCGAACAGCTTTGGTGTTATCCCCATGCATTCAAGTCTCAATTTTCTGTCTACAGCCATTCAAAATCAATTGAAAGCTTGTCAATTACCTTGAATTACCAACACAGCTAGACAAATTACCCCTCAAGTAATCATACACTTCGAAGAAAATTCGTCTGAAGTATAATTTGCTGTGACAAGCTATGATTTGAATAGCTGTGCATTGCATACCTATTTGAAAAGTACCAATGCACCTTCAGATGCAGACACATGCAAAGGATAAAAAACAAAAGCAGAAGCCGCATTGAAACAAATATAATTAAAGCATGACTGCTCATGAGTCACCTGCGCATGTGAGTAGACGAAGATATATAGCAATCTGTTTATTGATTATATATTTATTTTGCACGATTCTAGTTCTATTCGATGAAGGAAATAATCATGTTGTATATTGTCAGTTATATGTTTTGCAACTTTTGACAGACGGACAGGACTGTTTCTGTTGATTTATACTTGATGGTAAAATATTTATATGTTGTTTATATTGCTCGAAATAAGTTGTTTTAAATCATTAGTTTAAATCATTTTTTAAAAACATATGTAGTTCGTAACAAATATAAAGATATGTAGTTCGTCTTGTGATGCTGTCATTTTCTGCATATAATGACGTCAATCATGACCGCGCAAATAATTAGTTCTTGGGAAATGAGACTGGTTATAATATTATAGGATTTCGATAAAAACCAAACAAAGCTGGGAAATTGAATCCGAGTTAAAAACAAAATCACATCCTGCATTTCGAAATGATAAGATTATTGTTTAACTGTTTAGATTTCTGAAAACATGTTTTATAAATATCCAGGTACAAATGCTGTTTTATTTCAGTGTATAAATGAAGCACATGATTAACAGTATCCTATTGAGATTTCAGAAATGATATTTCAAATGTCTAGTAGAGCTATACCATTTCGGATATAAAATAAGGACATAATTGATTAAATCTGGTTAAGATTTCTGAAATCATGACTGACTGTATATTGTTTATATTCCTCAAAACACGTTTGTTGATTTTTCGTAAAAATGTTTAAATTTGATGTAGAATATTTCCTTCATCAGGAGAGACATAGATTGCTGTTTGTTTTTAATGTCTGCCATTGCAAGTTTTAAATCTGAATATATATTTATTGCTTTTATATAGCCATCGGACAGTAGTAATCCTGATAACAAGCAGTAATTTATCGAATAGAACATTTTTTGTAGTAAGGCCCAAAAGTTATTATCTATTAAACATATATGAAAGCATTATCTAGGTCGAAACAAGCAGGTTATGGATATACTGATTACGTCTCAAGTTTTGAAATTGGCATTGATTTAAAGTCATAATTTTATGTCTTTGGCGTTAACCCAGTGCCATTAAACCGGATTTATGTTCAAACTTTTTGCTACTGAGCTTGTTTCTGTAGCTTTTTGCATAACTAAAGAAACAAATATTATCTTATACTTTAAAAGGTGCATTACAAGGAGGTACTCGTTCGCATGCATTATGCTGACAGAATCAGAACAATCCATTGCACTCCAATAAAAAAGAGCTATGAATGGAGGAGATAAAAACGCAGAAGATGGCTACTGTATGGCAAATGTTGCCAAGAAACGTTTATCAGAGTTGGTAAAATGCATTTATACTCAGTTTCTAAATGCAGCTATGGTAATATTGTGTGATTAAATTGAACATAGTCGACTTAATGATAATGATAAAGCGCGTTTGACTGGTTGTTGATGCACCATTGGATTTAATATACAGGCATACTCATCCCAATTTCACTGGAAATAATTATCTTTGTTTAAATAAGGTCAATTACTGGTTTGGCTATACATAGTAATAAGCCATGTTATGTGATTTTCGTGTTTTGACAATAACACCATCGGTTGTCTTTCTATAGGTAATGATTAAGTGAGCAATGCTGGTTTAACTGACAATAATGTTGAAGGGGACTAGAAAAAGCTGGGCTGAGATACCAAAATAAATATCGTAAATCTGCGTCCATTTACAAGTTTGGTGGTTAAAATTTTGTTTTGTTGGCTTATAAGCTAAGCTATATATACAAGGGCCAGCTTATTAAGCATACTTCTAAAGTGTCAGGAGAATCAAATACAGAGATTTCGTGCATGTTCTTTTTAAATCAACATGTTCGGGCATGTGTTAGGAATCGCTAAAAGTATTTTAGCGACAAACCGTGAAGTTATGTACTCGCTCTAGCTGTGAAAGTGTTCAAATTATGAATTGGACGCCGTTTTCACTTAGGTTAGATAAAAATGGGCGTTTTGCTTCTAGAGTAAGACATATGAACATGTTTATATCAGTTTTTTTACAGATTTTAGTTGTTTCCCTGTAAAAACCATATTTACCATAAGCACAAAGATGGGTAAACTCATTGTTTTACCAAATATTTGGATGGTCGATGGACTCAATATAAGTTGTTTTTGTTTATATCGTTTGAAAATGCTTTGGAAAATACTGTATGTGTGAAATCAACTTAAATGTAACAGGTACCTATCTTCATATAACGAATGATATAAATTACTTTCGCGACATGAACAACTAATGAATGGGGATAAAGTACGCTTTCAGCAGTTTCCCAATATAAATGCAATATAAATTTATTCACATTACCATATATTTTGGAATTAAATCTCGTTATAGAAACGAACACACTGAGGCAAGCAAATATGTAGTCTGTGTCAAGGACACATTATAGCATATTTTACTACAAAATGTTTCATATATTTTTGTTTCTATCTTAAAGGTATATGTATAGTTTATAGCACACAATCATGCTGAACTGCTATTTCACCGCGTTATTTAATGATTTGTATCAATGGTTTTCTGTGTATTATTTATATAATTTTATATTATTCATTTAACTTGACTCGTTTGTCTTTGGCGTGCGTCAACAATTCGGATATTTAAACACAGTCCAAAATACAAAGTAATCCAAACTTGATGACGCAAACACCATGCATGATCAATTACTATCAGAATTAAAGCTAGTTTTACCCATTGATGCCGGTTATTATGTAGCTTATCATAAGAAGCTGGCATCAATGTACGTCTACCTTTAGACGTGCAATATAATTTTTAATATCATCTGAGCAAATGGAATTGGAATGTTATACAATGACGTCATTAGCATTAATGATACTATTTGTTAATCAGATATCAATCAGAAAGAAAACTAAGTTTCTTATTATAGAAATAGATGCACATGAAGACTAATGCATTAAGTTTAACAAGGCTGGCCAAAGAAACGTCAGGGAACAAATTTATGTATGCCGTTAAAGTCTTCATGCTTATTGTATTTTAATCAGAATATATGAAGGGTCATTGCTCAATTACGGTTTGTGTTATTGGGACTTTATTAATCTACATGGTTTTATAAATATAGATTTTGTGAAAAGAATCGACTTTGTAAACACAAACAGCTTTGATTTAGTGGGTCTTTTTTGTCGCTTATCTTTGTTGTTGCTCTGTTGTTAGCAATGCGAAATAACGCTTGGACAGGAAGTTGACATATTTCAAGATTAGACGAGAAACAAAAGCGTGAGCAAAATACTGATTGTTTCCACCAACATTATTTAAATATAATGTAAAACAAAGACCTCCAATTACGTTGTAATTCTCATTAAACACTTTTGTCACACGGGCCAATTGTATAAATCTGGAAAGGTAATCCGTAGATTACCTTCTTGTCTGTGTGCAGGTGCAACCAATTAAATTGTTAAAATGTCCTTATTGGAAAAAAACGACCAATTAGGTAAAGTATCGACTAACAACCAAACAAAAGAATTAAGTGGTTTTATACAATTGGCTGCTGATCTTGTTGACGAGACGTAAATATGTATCCTAAACGAACGAAGGATCACCGCGCAATTAACATACAGACGATTTCATCGACATGACTCATGAATGATAAAAATGTTCTCATGTTATTTCCGATAGCACGCTTGGTTGAAAAGTGGCTTGAGTTTTGTTTACAGACTGAAATGTTAAAAACATTTGCTATATTTTTAAACTTTATCGTATAGTAAAACTAGTATTAGTTATGTGGCTTTCGATTTCATAATTTATTCTAAACATTAAATCGATGTCCTAAACGGCACTAATATTCTGTTTAAGTATCATTTCCTAATAATCTTTGACTACTCGCTTTTAAAAACAAACATAATGCAAATATGAAAAAAAAAAAATGGCATATGAATATTTACATTATAAGGCTAGGTCAAGGCTGCAACGTACGCATGCTTATGTAGGTTATTTCGAATACTTCTTTCGAGGTTGAATTCCTGTAAAGCAAATAATATGAAGTTCCAGTGATCAATTTACAATACACTATTCTTCAAGAGCCTGGTCCATATTGTTGTAGTGAAAAGTCAACACCATTTAAAACCTCGGGTGTAGGTTTAAATCACATTTCGGCGGGTATTCAATATTGATCTTAATTGAATCGCAGAACGATGAAGACAATAATTACCTTTTATTCATTTTCATTTGAAAAAGTAGCAAACTTGATGCACATGATTTCTAACTCGGTCACTAGATCAGGTGGGAACGTGCAAGAATATTCTTTCCAATGGCTGACATACTATTTTAAATAAGAGTGCAGGTTGAAAAACTAGAAATTAATAGTTATGATACAAATCAAGACACGGTCGTTACTGTAGCCTTCATAAAGTTATAACACTAAAATGATATGTGTTACGGAGAGCTTATGAATTATACGATTCGGCGATAAGCATTAAAATCAAATGTTAACACACATATGCAAAAATAATTTTAAAAGTAACATATATTTTAAAAAAATATGTCAATGTTTATCACTGAAATCTCCTTTAAACCGTCAGTGGAACCAAGGAGTTAATCACAGTCTATGTAGTTTAAAACAAATTATCTGAATGATGTCTGAATTTTATCATCATCTTAACCGGTAATTGGCGCTTGTTTGCAATAACGATATCGTTTAATCTCAAATAGCGTTATAGCTAACGACATCACAAAAACAAAGATACATCACCACCTACGTGACTTGTCTAATAAGCTAGTGATTAAGCATGTTTCTTGCGATTCAGGAACGATAATTATTTAAGCTACATTAAAACACGTTTGTTCAATGTTTCTGTAATGAACTCTTGTTTCTGAAATTGCAAACAGTATCGACAAATTTACATTGTTGATATAATGACATGGGGCTACATCAGACGTAATTAGTTATAACATGAACGGATTTTCTGTTTACGAAATACCACGACTATGCTTCATTAACTGACAACCTCTTTAAAGATATGTAAATGCCCTACACATTATTGGTTTTGTTCTTCTTTATAATAAGTAATGATCTCTTAAACAGAATCGAGTTTAGTTAATTTTATCATTACCCGTTCCCAGTTCAAATATATTAATGTTTCTTAAAGGTTACTGTATGTAGACAATTTTTATGTTACCATGTTGAAGTAATTTTTATATACTGTATCAAAATATATTTCATCTTAATTGTCTAATAATATTTTTCTCAGTTTTGTATATCAAGCTTTATTTCAGGCATTGGTTACCTTTAAATATAGATTACTATCCTTGATTAATGTCAATAATATTTCATCTGAAATCTCATCACCTCGGATAATTGCAGGAAAGTCTTTTTCTAAATTTAGGAGTTCTTTTTCCTAAGTTTGTGAAGTGCATTGAAGGTAAGTACCGATATAAACTTGAACAATTTCTTGTTATTAGTTATTTTAAAATAAAGTGACCGAAAAAGGCAAACCAACGAAGAGCGCAAGGGAAGACATTAAAGATGTTGTAATATATTTGAAAAATAATGTCCATTTAAAGTACTTTTAGTTTGAGGTTAGTTGTTTGTTACAAAATGAGCATTGTATGACAATGTGTCGTGTGTTTAATGTGTCGCGTGTTTAATGTGTACACGGGAATGGCGACCACATGATGTCACTCTTGCTACAAACAGTAGTTTGGAAAATACTTTAGTAGCATATATAGCTATATTCTTTTTAGTATACAATAAATGCTCGATTGTTTTAAGAAGCCTTGGAAAAGAGAAATGATTTTACAATTAAATAGAATAATAGCATAAACATCTATTGCATATTTATTATTAGACATATGCTCATTGTTGTCCAGACGTCATACGCCGAGATTTTAATATGATCCTGTCTGATGACGTTTTGTGTTTAACATACTATAAAACGGTGTATGCTCTTATGATTAACCATGCATTTAGCATGCACATGACAAACTACATTTTTGACTATGTTAATCATCATAAGTCTTTACAACGTATAAGATACCTAACTCAATTGCCTAAGACTTTATTTAATGCAGTGGCAAAATGTCTACAGCATCCGCAATATACTGTCAAATATAATGGAATATGATAGCTGGCAGACGTCAACCAGGGACTTGAGTCGGGAATATTTGTAAAGAATAAATGGACAATATTATGTAAGCGAGCAGGTCGTTCTCTGCAAATGTTTCCATTCGAGTGTTAAATACATCAATAAACTCGAGCGTAATCCTTCTTTGTTTAAACAACATGAAGTACGATAAATCTTCAAAATGACTCACTTATGTTCTTAAAGGTATCCGCTTTTCATTTATGCTTTTCGTTCCCAAACCTTTTTGTTACCTTTTAAAAAAGTAGGATGTGTCGAGAAGGAAACTGCGAATATTCTTGAGAATTTAGTATTACAAACAAGGCTTGTTAGCCTTGAAATGTTTTTAAATACACAACAAAATGTAAAGATGTCCTGCAATAACGTTTTGTTTACTGCTAATATTTCATTACAAAGTGTGAATAATGTTTCAATTATTCAAATTTGTTGTCCCGTCCTTTCATTAAATCATAGAGTTTTTAGATTTTGAACGTAATTGGCCGATTGTTTTAGAACTCTGTTTAAGTTAACAACGCTGTAAGCTGCATCGATCTTTGTTAACTTTTAAAAGTATAATTAAACAAGTGCAGCTGAAACAGTTCTTTTAACGTTTGTAAAAAGTACTTCTGATCACAAATATATCCATGAAACTTACGGAGTAGTACAAGAGAAGAACACATGTGAAAAATAAAAACGAAAACTTTAGCATAGTTCCGCAAAATCGGCCCATTATGTCATAAATCATACACGAGTTCAAATACGAGATCTAAGCATAAAAATTAAGGGTTTTCATTATAAAAGATTGATCTTTAAAACTTCGTAGTGGTGAACATTATATTTTCTCCACTGAGACGTCAGTATATCTCAGGTTTTCCAGGTGTACTGCATATTTCACGGCTCTTCGACTTTACGACCATACTTCTTAAATGCTTCAGCTACAATGGCTTAAAATGATACAACTCATTTCAGACTTAATAGTTTCCGAATAATTTCAACAGCACATTATATCTACTCCATTAAGTCAAGAATCATTAAACTCTACAAATGCCGACATTAATACCAATTTTAAGAGGCAGATTTCACAACACAAATTATGGTTCAAAGATACTCTCCGGGCGAACAAATTGTTATCCTAATGAAAAGACGTCAAAACAATAGTACTTAAATATCGACTTTAATAGCTTTAAGCAAGTTGAAACTAAGGATAAATAAAGCAAAAACAAATACATACCGTAAAATCATATCATTTGCAATTTAGCATGCTTTGAACTTATACATCATCAAATTAATTAGGCACACATCATTTTTTTTAAGTTAAAGTATGAATAAGACCAGATATAATCATCCAGTATATGTATGTTGATGGTGTAAGCTGAAAGGATTTTGACCGGGAGTACATTGTAGTTCACATACAGTCGGTTGGTCGGTCCGTTTTCAAATAATCCGATGCGAACTACTCACAGCTTTTGTATTGCACTTTGTTTAGCACACATAACAAATATAATTTGTAGCAATGCCATGTGTTTTGATAATGTGTTAGCACACGGCCATTTAATCATAAAGTTATGGTTTTATGAAAGGTATTGAAGTATCATTCTGATATTTGGAACACATAGCAATGATGGTGTGTGGTAGAATCTGGTGTATTTTCGTTACTTCCTACCCTTATCTGAGATGGATGTGCACTTGAGGTTGATGTTTTACTCTTTTCGTTGTGTTGGAATTTGTTGAGCAAACTTCTCCTACAGTTTTACAAGTATCATTCAAATACTTGGTAGAAGTGCTTCACATGCTTAAGTGATTTACGGCCATTTCTCATTAGACATTTGTGCCCTTGAATATGAGTATCATACTTTTGGACATATTGGAGTTTGTATAGTAAACATCTAGCACAGTTGGAGAAGTATAACTCGGATACTCAATACAAATTACCGCCGTCGCAGAGGGCTGTGTCTGACATATTTATTGTTCGTTTTACACTCTTTGCCAGTGACTTATATCGTTTTCTATGACCCCGACCATATTTTAGGTATAAGGGTGATGAATATCATAGAATAACCTTAATTCTTTAGTATGCGCTGCAAGTAAGCATTTAGTGAATACCTACCAGTATTTAATGGCAACGGAAACGACATAGGTCGGACAAAGCTTCACTATGAACTTTCTGTTCCCGTCATGATAATGTTTATTCTGACGTTTTGCTCAATAAGTAGGCCGTTACAATTACAACAGAAATGATTTCCACCTGTTTCCGTTCATCACAATTCATGCAGAAGAATCTATTACGTTATTTTACTGACGTACGTAGCATAATTTTTTAAGTGTTTCCCATAAATATCTCTATTACTTCCCCCCAAACAAATGGATAAGTTCATTTATAAGTCATCCTTGATTGTTTTATTTTTGAAATAAACTTGTACAGTTAACATGTATAATGCAAATTAACATTATTAGTACCATATATGAAAGAAAACTTCTACATAACTCAAAAATAAAATAATGAACTCTATAAAAAGTAAAAAAGTATTGAAAACTCAGTTACAATTTTAGAATGGAAATGCTTTATGGTCAAACTGTAAACATTAGTACCAAATATATCTAAAAATAGATTTTCTCAATCGTAAGCGAAAATCACCCATTCTTTACTATTGTATGAGTGAAGTATAGCAGATTTTTATTATGTGATACATCATACATATTCTGTTGCATTGTTAACAAAATGAGGCTAACAGCCTATACCCTTTCCTTTTGAAATAGCCAAAATGAGCGGTAGAGAAATGGTCAAGCTTCGCTGACATTCGTACCATGACTTAAAGCTGTCGATATTACCTATCGTATGAAATCTGGAGTGAATATATGAACTATATAATTAGATATAGATTTTAATGAGTATGTGTAATACAATTTGTAAAACGAAATCATAACAAATGTCATTTAGGGCTTAATAGTAGATGAATACGTGAAAATCGATTACGATACCACAGACTCGAAATGCAATATTCCTAGTACTGACGATGAGATGAACATGAATACAAAATAAATAGTACTTATTCTAGATTGTAAGAACATCGAGGGATCGCATGTCTAAAAGAACCATTACTTGGAGTTGATTTCTTTCTTCCTGAACATGTACTCCATTCTCATGTCCATTTCTTAATAACATGTACAGTGGTTTCAGAAAAAGTCTGAACGTCGTTCAACTTTGGGCTGACCCGTTTGCTGGTGAAAATAAAGCAGATCAATCCATACACTACACTGTCATATTCAGTACATTTCTATTTCAAACGCACCTCCTAACGAAGGTATAAGATATTTCATACCATCTTATTGTGTGATGTCATCAATTATCGTTATGTTGGCTTTTCAATCATACAGACAAAAGACAGCATATCAGACTTCTAATTGAAGAGACGTTTTTAACTGAAATAAATATTTCAGATACATTGTGAAAGGCACATATAACACGTATAACAAACGTATATTTTTTAAATATCATAAAGAATATTTGGTTGTTCGTATAAAGTTTAAAATGGTTCTATATGTAATATCGAAATGGTCTTACAAATATAATTATATGTGAGTGTTAATTACGTAACTTCGCCATATATATAACTATTCGTTCAATTTAAGATATGTTCAGGCTATCTAGCAAAAGCTATTAGTAGTTATCTCGGCAGAAGTTTAAGGGCTGTAGCCATCAGGTCATTGCATTTAGGTTAATAGGTCAGTAGCGATCAGGGTAGTAGATATGGGGACATTCGCTAATACGGCAGTAGCTATCATGGGCAGTAACTATTACGGCAGTGGCTATCAATATTGTAGTTACCACGACAGTAGCTATTTAGGCAGTATATATCACTGCAGTAGCTATCAAGGCTGTTTACTTGCATCACATACGTGAATTCACTATTCGAATACTGTAATTAGTTTGTGTTGTTTATACATAGAAATGGCATTGTAATAAAACTCTTGAGATGCTTGTTTGTTTTTATGTAACAATTGCAAGTAAAAGGAAGAATCCAGTTCTAAAAACAGTTACCGCACTTCCGGTGGGTGATTTTATATAAATAAATATCAAAGGCTTTCCAGACTGAGCCTTCATTCAGGATGACGGATTATGCCAGTTTTCTGACAGAGTTTGCGTTAATACAATGACATTCACGATTCAAAATTGAACCAAACGCTAATATCGTCGGGGACAATGTTCGAATTTTACATTACTATCTTTATATAGACCCAAATAAAGTCATAAACTATTTACGAGCGTCTGCAAATATTTAAGTATAATGTTCTTCAAGCACCGCTTGGGAACCATAGTGGAAGTAAGGCCATAATGTCTGAAGCAAACAAAAATTAATTAAAACTGATTATCAACCGTAAAACAAGTTACCAAACAAAATTACCTTGTCATATTAACTGGTCTGTTCATCGTCATGCTCTTAAAGAGACAAAATATATGTTGTTAAAACTGCTGTTTGTATCCCTACAAGTATAATTATTTAAACGAATTTGAAAAATTATTATTTCGATATAATAATTATTATAGGTACATCTGCAATGGGCTTATTTTCGGCTGCACAAAATCATTTTTCAATTATCAATATGCTTACATTAAGGAAGAGCATTAAAAACTATATATAGGCCTGCCCCAGTGATCGCTGACGTCAAGCATTGAGTAAAAGATACAATAAGACCTAGAGAAGTTGGTCAAACGTCCGATGCATTGTCTTTATGTACCAAACACATGTGCCAATTAATTTTAAACTCCCCCCTATCATGACAAAGAAACAGCCACGACCTGACCAAGTGTGCATATATGCAGCATTCCGTAGGAATAAACATGTAAATGTGAACTTGACATTTAAGCTAGGGACGTGGATCTTGCACGAAACACGTCGTCTGAGAATGACAAACCTCTACATAACGATAAACCTGACATAAAGTGTGACATTATTTCGTAAGGATGATAATAGAGTCTTGCACGCGACTCGTTGTCTCCATGGAACGAACACATGTACCGAGTAATTATAAATCCTTCCCGTTATGACAAAGTTACACACAGAACACTAAACGAACCGGCTGCCGTATGGACGGTGGTATTTTAATAAGACCACCTTTCAGAAACAATATATCAAAGAACAAAAATGTATTTAAACCAATGTTGATAAATATTTCCAAAATTGTTAGATCATTAATAAGCGGAAAAAACGCGCTTATAGTTAGTAGATAGTATCTTAAACCGTGCTTATCTGTTAAAGAAATATTTGAGAAACGATTGAATAAATACAGTTCCTGTTTTCAATGCTAATACATTACGTATGCTTTTAATGTAAATAAGCAAGCAAAAAACGACCTCGAATGATGATTCAAGCGATAATCCGAATTATTTATGTTAAAGTTTACTATACTTTTTATTGTTGATATAAATATTTCCGATGCATTTGCGTTCTTATCGCACGAAATGTGAAACATATAAAAAAATATATTATTTACATCTTAGCCTTAGCTTCTTTATTCTTTGGCAGGTACATCAACCCTCTGTATATAAGTGCAAATGTTGCGTATTTACGGTATCTATAGCCGGTTCAGAACCTATCGAAATTGTTTCAATGGCTAAACATTCGTGCAATATCTGTTCAACACGACTTTGAAAATGTACGTCTGCAGTTGCGTTTTGAAAAAGGCGTTTGAAAAATTAAATTGATACAGATAACATAAAGTATTGATGTGGGCTTTTTGTTGTTAAAGGGACTAGTCACCAGATAATAAAATTGCAATAAAAAGACAGTTGTCAAAAACTTACATACAATTGATATCGTTCTGTAAATCGCATTCAACCTTACTTACTGATGTATCACACCACTCATGACACAAATAAGTTTCGCAATATTTGCGTATCTTTCCTCATTGAAATTTACTGGGTTTGTCTACCACGTAAAAAATCCGGTAAATTTAAAAACAGCATCGGTACATGTATCTGTGCTAATCATGCTACTTTCACATGCTTATAATACACTCTCTAAATTGGGAAATCATCATGCGCTATTTTATACGGGTAAACTCAGCTGAGACAGTGACTTAATATTTATATCATGTAAATTGATGTATTATCGGCCTAATACTAGCTCGTATTGACATTCCTTTGTTTGTTTCGAGGAAAAACTGTATTTGCCGATTTTTGGACCATCTGGTGTCTAGTCCCTTTCCGAAAAAGTAATGGTTATTATGCATAGTTTGAAGAGTGTCACATTAGGTTTTTTAACAGAGACAACATGTTTAATCAGTTAAAACTCATCATGGTTTGTAGCCAACTTATTATTTAGGATTCGGCTAAAAATATCGTCAGGCGCTTCGTGAATATTTGGTACCCAAAAGTACCGACTATGCATGGCATGTGGTTAATAATTTTGACATCAAAGAAAGGGCTTCTGAGAAAATAGAGAAGTCAGAAGTCTGAAGGCATTTAAACTCTTCACAGCCACCCACAAGGCATAACCCTTTAATCACAGTAGTTCCATGTCCTAGTAACAACATTTGTCCCTACTTTGCACAATATTTGGGGGAATCGTCTTCAATTGCAATTCCGTTTCAATTAGCCTTAAAATTGAGTGGAAAATATTAAAAATAAAGCATTTGGTAATTTAATATATTTTGTACATGTTGTAAACTTCTTAATAAACCCAACGAACGTGTTTTATATATCGATGCCAACAGAATGAATTATGACCTCACCGTTTCTTTACAAATCTTCGCCCCTTTACAGGAGATACAACTTAACATAGTTATAGCACTGCAACTCGTTTTATTCATTTGTCAACGTTATACATGTCGATCGTTGGTGATAACATATATATCACCTTGCTTGAAATAGCTTGTCTGTTAAGTTCTCGACCCATCCAGGGAATTGACTATAATATGTGACCAAGCGTCCTTTTAAATGTTCCTCTAAATGACACGAATTTGGTCTAAAAACATCAGCGAATACTTTAAAAGGCAAATATTACTATAAAACCATATGTAAATATATTTTTACTGTAATCCGAATATATCACTTTGCTAAGCGACAGTAAAGTTCTCTAGCATTGCAATAGTCTGCAAAAAGAGTGATTTCACATTAGTACATACTCTCAGGGTTAACCGAATATGTGGATTATCTTGTATAAAACATGTCTTATTATAGGAAAGAGATCGGAACCGAGCAAGTTGGTTAAATTCACATTTCTCGTCGACAAGTAATGAAAACTAACCTTTTTTCTTACTTAAACAAATATGATATGACAGACACTTAGTCTATTCCTCAACGATTTTTTTTATTATATTCGTTTCAATTTGAACATTTAAAAAAAAGATAACAAAGAAATACTATATAAATTCAAGGTGAGTTACTAGTTTAAGATAGGAAAATGATAAGCCTTTCAAAAGCCAAAACTTGTATAGGCAAATTGAAAAAAGCTTTTGAATGTGACTTGAAACTGTCAGCCAATACAGCGCAAACCACTGGGAATTATTCTTTATGTGGCTTTGGTAAAAAGGTGAACATCATTTCAGCATGAAATTACAATTTGTTTAACAAAAACAACAATGACAAAAAAGAAGAAGTATAAGACATTTGTTTAACAATAATGACGCCTAAAGAGCTCAAATGGCGATGGGGCCAATGCCTTTAAACTTAAGGAATATTTATTACCACCTGCAAGGCTTTTTTCAGCTAATGCTTTCTCTTGTGAAGCGGGAAATTCTGGTATTTCTTCCATATTATGTAAAAAGGTTTGTTCACAGTTAATATTAGGACATATTTTTCTGAAATGGTAAACGGTATCGATATAATTGCACTAGAAACTGTAAAAACACTTATTATAATTGGTTAACTGATCTATTCAGTATGAAAGAAAAATGGTTTTAAGACTGATGACCCTTTCAACGATATTCAGGATACGTTAGGATTAGCATCGTTTTACCAAAATGTTTCATAAACTGTAAAATAACGTTTTAATTGTAACTAGATATTGTTCTTCCTAATGTTCAGCTAAAACGGTGTTGTCACTTTGCTTTGATACTGTCCGGATAATGTGTGTCAACTTATTCCGAATAATTTATTAATCTGTTATATTTCATATATACACTGTACGTCTAGCATAAAGAGTACCGTTATTCACATACAATGTTACTGTATATTCACACCAATTTTTTGTATAGTCTTATAAATACTAGGCCTAAGTCTATAATATCGATTTATATATTTATCTCTAATTGTATTATAAACTTTAAGGTTACATTCCATCGAAAAATGGTATTCATCTTCAAGTACTTGGCATTATTACAGATCCTATTTTCTCTTGGTACATTTGACCATCGTCCAGTTTCTATTAGTAAACGATGAATACTAAGTCTTAACCGTGACATAGCAACTCTATATTTTTTCTACATTAACAATGTTCAAGTATGCTTGGTATTTAAATCTACTAAAATATCTATAAAACGTTACCCTAGATGAATCATTTATCCGACTATTAGGATTTTGAATAAAGTTATCTTTGTCTCTTTGCTTGAACAAGCTGATAAATACAGCGAATACAGTAAGAACAAACTTCAATGTGGTGGTGGTGGTGGTGGCGGCGGCGGCGGCGGTGGTGTTGATGATGATGATGATGATGATGATGATGATGATGATGATGATGATGATGATCAGCCTTGATCATCTTGATTTTATAATATACGTTCGAATTCTCTTCACTCCCATATTATTTTTTTTCTCTAGTTACACGGTAACATGTCATTTTCCAGCTAACAAGTTGGCTTTTTGCTGTCTCAGAATATTTGAAATTAATTAAAGATCCATCGAATGTCTCCAATGAAGTGTCTATTCCCAATTTAAACTCGGAGGTTATATATATTAATGGCATTTTAGACGGTAAAAAACACCATTATAAGATGAATATAGCACCTCTGACTGATTGTGAGAAAATGGTTCGACAAAATCCACAGAAATTACATAAAAAAGGGAAACATTTCTAAAGCGATAATATTCAACGTATTGACTGTGAAGCTTATGTCGATTTGATTGATTAGAGAAACAAACACAAACACTATATAGTAGATAACAAACATATCACGTTCTTCTTTCAATTTATTTAGGCCAAACTCAAGGACAAAAAAAGTCTTTGAAATCGCATTTTCCATCAAAAATACTTGACATGTGTTGTTCTGTCCATTGTATCATTGCTATTATCATTCTAATTGTGGTGACCTTTCATCTTATATCGTTTCATTTTAATTTGTTGATAATTATGGATATTTTGGTAGCCTTTATCAAATGAAGAATATTAAATAGCATCAGGCTGACAGTTGTCGCTCTATACTTAAATGCTTATAAGCCAGTGGATGCCAGTGAATCAAAATGACATAAACATGTGGTTCACCAGTATCTAAATTACGTAGTTCATCTGTATCTCGAAATGTTCACCAGTATCTGGATTAAGTAGTTAATCTTTATCTTGAAGAAGTTCACCGGTACCTGAATTAGGTACTTAATCTGTATCTTGAAATGCTCACCGGTATCTGGTTTAAGTAGTTAATCTGTATCTTAAAATGTTCACCGGTATCTGGATTAAGTAGTTAATCTGAATATTGAGAAGTTCACCGGTATCTGGATTAGGTACATAATCTGTATCTTGAGAAGTTCACTGTAATCTGGATTAAGTAGTTAATCTATAACAAGTGACATTGTGCACATGTTCTACAGGGAAATCAACTATTGTTTTAATAATTGTCGAATTATACCATTAAATGGCCAAACCTCAAACGAGCGATGTCATCTGCTTGTAAGGTCCTTGTTTTTTTTTATATTATTGAAACATATGAAAAGGGACTCGTCTAATGGTTGTAAAATACACATTTTACGGATTTATTATAACAAAATAAAGTGAGTCAGATCAACAAAAGTGTTAAAACTGAGAGCTTGAACCCTTTAAGAAATGTAGACATATGCTCAAATATTGTCTTTTGAAAATCGTTATTAACGCGATTTAACAAAAGGCTGTATCGTGATTGGATGATTTTACATTATCAAGTGATGCTACCGATGTTTTCAGTAAAGGTTCAAATATCCATTAGATGAGTATGATTGTCTATGTGCGAGTGGATAAGGTATCGGTTTTCAAACGTGTTCTTAACTGTACCGGCGTGGGTTGCTCCCCACTATATTTAGGTTGTTATTTATTCTTTAATTGTGTCTTTTTCTGTCATAATTATACCATTTTTTTCAGATAAATTAACAGGAAAATTATTTGTGGTGCCAAAATATGAGCAAGCTCCTTTAACGTTTGGTTTATACAGCTTTGAAAACGATCTCACATTCGATATTTAGGCATAGACGCGAGCATATTTTAGAACGATGATAATTTAGTGGAATGGGCCATTTGAAATAGGAATTAATGTCTACATTATATGTTCTCTGGAATAAATATATTGTCTTATTTAAGTAGCTTCGAAACCATTATATTTAAAATGATCTGTATCATTTCAAGCCATTGTAGATGAATCATTCAATAATGATGATCGTTAACTCGACAAGCCGTAAACTATGCGTTTAGTTTGTGTCCTATATCAAGGGATGAGTTCTTAAACATACCTGTTTTTTTTTTCTCAATATTTTGCACACAAACGTGTTTTTAAAAAGATCAATCATTAGTTTATCAAATATGATACTTAAATTTAGAATTCGAACACGTTTATGGTTTTATGAAATAATGGGCAGTTTTTTTAGAAATATATAGTTGTTGATTTTTAAATCTTTACTACTCTGTCAGTTCCATGGACACACTTTATTCAGCAACACGCCCGGCGATAAGGGACGTTTAATGCATTTCGTGCAACAGGCCTTAATCCACTTTTTCAGTTACTTCCGTCCGTTGACTGGTCAGGTATTGAAAAGTTTTGAAAACTTTTCTATTTATTGCGTTGTTGTCTTTGAGGAATGAGTAAAAGCACTATTTTTTAAACCAATACAAAGTCAAACGCCATCATGCATTCGACGAGATGTGAACGTTTTTCGCTGTACAAAAGCGTCTTTTAATGCCGCTAAAATCATTCCCACATTGCAAACATTCGTCTTGACACTGACTGAGATTTAAAAGAAAATATTAAGCAAAAGTCTTTACTCGCTCCTAAAACTTTAGAAGTCATATAAGAAGTTATTTTCTCATGAAAGTTAATATTCATTTAAATATTTGAAAATGACGTATTTAAGTCCTTAGGTAGTTATAGAATTATATTACCAGTGAGTTACGTAGCTTAGAAAAGCGACTAAACTTGGGACATTACTTTAAATAGTTTATGAACACCGGCAAAGGAAAGTATCTAGATACCACCATGAGCAGATTATAATATACATAAAAAATATCAGCAGAGTCTATGATGCTTATCTGCGCTCCATCACTTACCCTATATGGACGTTACCAGAATTGGCCAGAAAACATTAATAATGCACTTGTTACTTAGGGGGACAAGCCCAAAATAAAATCGTCATGTACTAGGTTATTCGTAAAGCGATACGCAATACATACATACAGAGACACACAGACAATTCCAACAGTCAAAGCAGGGCTTTGATTGTGTAAACTCTGTCTCGCAAAGTGCAAGCTCTAGAATCTGACTAAGAAAATAAATTCAAACGCTACATCAAAATTTGGTGAGAACATGGTCCAGATCCGTTTAGGCACGACTCAAATAGTATGGAACGATTAAAATTTACATTGTTTTTAGAGTGAGTATAATCAGAAGATCAATTTTCATTCGTTTAAACTTACTTTTCTATAACCTGGAACGTTAATATGGATAAATAACCTCAGAGCATGACCAGATACGACCATTTGACAATTGACAACATTTTGATTAGTCGAGATAGATAAACAAAATAAATATACCAGACGCATACATCCGATCTCATCAATACTTTTTAGTTAACAGGCTAACTAAAGATAATGCTCTTTGCATTCCATTGAAACCTTTCAAGCGTAACTTTTAAAGCGAAATATCTCAGTGGTACATAACTATCACAAGTTTCGGCAAAATTAGTATTTACATTTCTCAACCGAGACAGGTTTAGTTAAGTTCATTTCGAGAATAGTAAAAAAGACTTTATTTTAATATTAGACATTCTTTTGATTGCAGTTCAATAGAAGTCAACACAAACAAAGAGCTATCAGGAATGCTGCCGATTACAAAACGGCATTACAATTTAAGCTAGCCGATATGGTACAGTACTATATTTTAGTTTTTGTATGACTAATGCACCGTCTGATCTATTCCCTATTCTTCTTAGTTTATTTGTTCTTAACTCATCGCGTATCTTCACGAGGTATATGATATATTGTTCTCGTATTATAATTACTAGGAAGATATACAGTTTATAAAATCCCCCCCAAAAAAATCAAAGTTAAAAAGAAATAAAAAAAACATTTATAGGAGCAGATAACTGCACTTGCGCTTTCATCAAGTGTAAAGCTCTTCGAATGGCAACGTCGTACTTTGCAAATACAAAATTGGCACCATTAAAAAAGAATTGTTATTTGCCACTTTGACCGGAGTTATCAACTTATTTCAAACGAAAATAATAATATTTGAAATATGCTTAATCTTTGTTAATTTGGTTCGTAATGTTACGTAATTGATGTATTAATCTTGCCGTTTGAATTGTCACTATTATCTTGTTCTGCCTCAGTGCCGCAATGGGCGTCGTTAACATGGAAATACTTTACTGACCTTCAACATTGGTCTGTATAGCTGTATATGAAACATCCAATTGTTGAAGCCTTACAGTCGAAAACCCTTAAGTATTGCAACGCGTTTAGATTGTATCTAATACAGTTTGCGATAGTCCTGAACACACACGTACTTTCTTATCGAATTTTCAGGATTAATTATATTCGGAATTGCATGTATGTATAGGTACTTCTATTCGCATTTCTCCTGGTAAATTTCATGTGCTATCAAGGTCAATTCTTATTTCCATTCATTTACAGTTGCCGGATTTCAAGAGCTGCGAATCGCCGGACAGGGAGAAACTCTATATCAACGCTTATATCTTGCGATATAATGCTGTCGGATAAGCATTTATATCTACTCATTAAACATATGTATCACAATGAAAGGATACAAACTATCTTGAAGCCAAATGTTTAACTATGAGCTTGCCTAAATGATCCGGAACTAAGCCCAGCGCATTCAGCGAGACACAGAGCACCACAAGGCCTAAGGTACATATTACTTTAATATCTAATAACGTCTCATTAAATGCTGGGTGTAATCTAATTGATGAAAAACCGTTGGGAATTGGCCAATTGCTAATACATTTTCCTAATCTGAAATGCATAATTGCAGTTATTATTTGTCAATATCTCTTTGCCATTCGGTAGCGAAAAATATTTCGCGGATACTTTATCTTGTGGAAGGCTTTTCAATAAATGCAAATAGTAACTGGTGACCAAAATATAGTTCGTCAATCTACCCAAACACGACATTAAGCAAACGATAAACATTGTTCTTACAATTTTAAATCTTAAAAGCATATTCACTTTCAAATGGCCTTTATTCAAATAATTGTGATTAGAGTTGTCCTGAAAACAGCTGCCTTATGTTTCAAAAGAAGCAAGGTTTGATCGCATATTAAATTCAGTTGCACTGCAATAAGAAACGACCATGATTTTTGTATGACTTTTACGATTTTCGATAAGTCTTTGTTGGCTGCTTTTAACATTTTCGCTTTAGTAGACTACATGGGGTCCGACTCTTCAAATTTGAAACAACAGACGGAGAATGCAATTTGCTGTAAACTATGTGCTAAATGTTATTTGAAGATATTTCTTTTGCTTGTATCTAATTGCTCATTGTCAAATACTGCTCTCCATTTAAGGACAATGTGTAATGTAACCTTGGTTAAAAACCATAGCTTAAACGATTACTTTTTTACGAAATTTGCGCAAAATCTCTATGATAATAATATCATACCAAGTATTATTTGGAATCAACCAAACAATATATAATTACAAAACATAATATAATTTCAAAACAAAATACATCATTTTAAAAGGAAACACACTTTTTAGAGCTTTATAATGGTATATTTGTTAATATTTCTACGTCAAATGAATACAGAATGCAAGACAAAATATCAATTATATGTGTTCCAGTCTGTTTCTTAAATGCTTACCCTCGGTAACGCTGCGTTACCGATTACTTAGAACAGAAAAACGTATAGAGATATTCTGAATACCATATATGCACCGGCAACCGTTGTGCCTAGTGTTAACTTATTTTGATATTTTGACATTCGAAACATCTCTATACATCTTCATCTCATATGTCAAGTTATCTAATAATATTATGATCTTGATAACAGACAATACCACATATAGTTAATTGTTCGTTAACGATACAAGATTCTTCGCCATGAGTACAGGTTTCAAGTAACGTTGTATCAACACTTACCTGTCTGAAAGCTATCTCATCAGTACTTCCGTCCTGATTATCTTAGACAGAATTGCTAGGCATTCACTGTATCTACTCAGCATGTCCTGCTCACTTATATCCACTTACATTTTGTGTCATTCTTTAAGACTTAAATTGAAATACATGTGAGCGAATAATACAATGTCATTTGCTCGTTGTACATCGATGTTCATCACCACACTACCTTAATTTCATTTCAGGCTTTTGGAAATAGAACCGCAAATGAAAATAAACATTGACAATGATATGTTACTTTGACACACAGTCACCGTGATGGAAGGGGTAGGGCGGCTGGTGAGAGTTTTGACGTCAATGCAAATTTCATTTCAAAACAACCATGCATAGGCGATTGTTTATAAGTACTACTCCTGACAACTGCTGCATTTGAGTACAAACATTTATAAAACGACTGACAATATTTTTGCAGGATCTTTATTAACCAGTTTGTTACAAACCTCCTAAATCTATTGGGTACTGTATGCTGAACAAAGCTGTTCAAACTATGTATATCATGACTTCCGCTCAAAAAAAGCCCACACCAAAAAAACTATAATCTGTAGCAATTTATTTTCTTCAGACGTCTTTGATCACATTGCACCTTAACTGCAGACGTAATTTGTCTAGCTGTGTTGATCGAGATTTGGCACGAATATATTTATCATTTAAACAATGTCTATATATTCTGAACCTGCCATGGAAACCGTAAATATACAAAATAAAGACTGGCATACAGTTGATATATACGTGACAAAGAATACAGAAGATACGGCTAGACGGAAATGATATACATGTATATGTTTCGCATATTAGCGTGCATACACATCGCATGTTTATATTCATATTACATAGTGTAGTGAATTAAAACATTCTTAATTCGGACTATCGCTCGACATCATCATTTAAGGTCCCAATTTTCCTTCATTACATCAAAAACTTACGTTTTGCATTTTATTAGTTTAATGGAGAGCACATGGTTTGTAAGACCAGTCGACAAGCATTAAAATCAAAGTTTAACACAAATAAGCAAATATCATTTTATATATTAAACAAACATTATACATATAAGTAGTATGTCTATACGTATCAAAGA
Organism: Mya arenaria; assembly: GCF_026914265.1. Taxonomy (NCBI): domain Eukaryota; kingdom Metazoa; phylum Mollusca; class Bivalvia; order Myida; family Myidae; genus Mya; species Mya arenaria. Next base: position 42,177,674 of record NC_069132.1, read on the forward strand.
CAGCTCCTTTAAACCACCAGTGGAATCAAGGTGCTAATCACAGTTCATCTGGTTTGAAACAAATTATATTAATGATGTCTGTAATTAATCATAGTCTTTACTGCTAATTTGGAGCTTGTTTGCATTCACGATATCTTATAAATAAATCTCAAAAAGCGTTATAGCTAATAACATCACAGAAACAAAGATGCACCACGACCTACGTGACTTGTCTAATATGCTTGTGATTAAGCATGTTTCTTGCGATTCAGGAAAGATTATTATTCAAGCCACATTTAAACACGTTTGTTCAAGGCTTCTACAATGGCTTCATTTTTCTGGAGTTGTTAACAGTAACGACAAATTTACATGGTTGATATATTGACATGGGGCTACATCAGACGTAATAAGTTATTACATGAAAGGATTTTCTGTTAAAGAAATAACACGACGATGCTTCATTAATTGACTGAGATGTAAATGCCCTACACATGATTGGTTTTGTTCATCTTTAAAATAAATAACGATCTCTGAAACAAAATCTAGTTTGTCTTCTAACATTTAGCTAATTTTATCATTACCCGTTCCCAGTTGAAACTTATAAAAGATCATGGAAGGTTATTATATGTAGACAATTTTTATGTTACCCTGTTGAAGTATATTTTATATACTGGATCAAAGATATTTCATCTTAATTTTCCAATCATATTTTTCTCTGTTTTGTATATCAAGCTTTATTGCAGGCATTGGTCACCTTGAAATGTAGATTACTATCCTTTGTTAATGTCAATAAAAAATTATCTGAAATCTCATCACCTCGGATACTTGCAGGATTTTTTTTCTAAATTAAGGAGTTATTTTTCCTAAGTTTGTAAAGTGTATTACAGGTAAGTAACCTGACCTCACCGATATGAACTTGTACACTTTCTTGTAATTAGTTATTTTAAAATAAAATGACAGAAAAAGGCAGACGAACGAAGAGCACAAAGGGAAGACATTAAGCTAGTTGTAATACATTTCAAAAATAATGTCCATTTAAAATACTTTTAGTTTGAGGTTGGTTGTTTGTCACTAAATGAGCATTGTATGACAGTGTGTCGCGTGTTTAATGTGTCGCGTGTTTAATGTGGCGCATGTTAAATGCGTCGCGTGTTTAATGTGTTGCGTGTTTAATGTTTTGCCTGTTTAATGTGTCGTGTGTTTAATGTGTCGTGTGTTTAATGTGTCGCGTGTTTAATGTGTCGTGTGTTTAATGTGTCTCGTGTTTAATGTGTCGTGTGTTTAATGTGTCACGTGTTTAATGTGTCACGTGTTTAATGTGTCGCGTGTTTAATGCGTCGCGTGTTTAATGTGTCGCGTGTTTAATGTGTTGCGTATTTAATGTGTCGTGTGTTTAATGTGTCGCGTGTTTAATGTGTCGCGTGTTTAATGTGTCGCGTGTTTAATGTATCACGTGTTTAATGTATCACGTGTTTAATGTATCACGTGTTTAATGTGTGTTTAATGTGTCGTGTGTTTAATGTGACGCGTGATTAATCTGTCGCGTGTTTAATGTGTCGCGTGTTTTATGTGTACACGGGGATGGCAACCACATGATGACCATTTTGCTATTTGCTACAAACAGTAATTTGGGAAATACTTTAGTAGCATAAATAGCTATATAAATGATTCTATTTATTATACAATAAATGCTCGCTTGTTTTAAGACGCCTTGGAAAAGAGAAACGATTTTACAATTAAATGAAATAATAGCATAAACATCTATTGTATATTTATTATTAAACATGTGCTCGTTGTTATCAAGACGTCATACGCCGAGAGATTACTATGATCCCTGTCTGATGACGTTTTGTGTTTAACATACTATAGAACATTGTGTATGCTGTTATGATTATCCATATATTTGAAGTTCACTTGACAATCTACATTTTTGACTATGTAAATCATCATAAGTCTTTATAACGTAAAAGATACCTAACGTAATTGTGTAAGACGTTATTTAATGCAGTGGCAAAATGTCTACAGCATCCGAACTATACTGTCAAATATAATGGAATATGAAAGCTGGCAGACGTCCACCAGGGACTTGAGTCGGGAATATTTGTAAAGAATAAATGGACAATATTATGTTAGCGAGCAGGTCGTTGTCTGCAAATGTTTCATTTCGAATGTTAAATACATCAATCAACTCGAGTGTAATGCTTCTTTGTTTAAACAACATGTACGATAAGTCCTCAAATGGCTCACTTACGTACTTAAAGGTAATGGTATCTGTTGTTCATTTAGGCCTTTCGATCCCAAACTATTTTGTAACTTTTTAAAAAAGTATGATGTGTCGAGAAGGAAACTGCGAATATTCTACAGAATTTAATATTACAAACAAGACAAGTTAGCCTTGAAATGTTTTTAAATAGATAACAAAATGAAAAGATGTCCTGCAAGACAATAAGTTTTGTTAAAAACATGTAGTTTGTTTTAAATCTACAAAACAAACCTGTGTGTATTTACTGCGAATATTTCATTACCAACTGTGAATAATGTTTCAACTTTTCAAATTTGTTGTCCCGTTCTTTCAATTAAATCATATAGGTTTTTTTTAGATTTCATTCGTAATTTGAGTAATCTTACAACGGTGTAAACTGCATCAATCTTTGTTAACTTTTAAAAGTAAAATTAGACAAGCGCAGCTGAAACAGTTCTTTTAAGATTTGTAACAAGTATTACTGATCACAAATATATCCATGAAACTTACATAGTAGTACAAAAAAGTAAAACAGACGTGATAAAGTAAGTGAAGTTGTTAACTTCAGTAAAGTGAAAATTCGGCCGATTATGTGAAAACTACACGAGTTCGATACGATATCTAAGCATCAAAATTCAAGGATTTACATAATTAAAGATTGATCTTTAAAACATACTAGTGGTGAACATTATATTTTCTCCAAAGAGAAGTCAGTATTTCTCAGGTTTTCCAGGTGTACGCTATATTATACGGCTCTTCGACTTTACGACCATACTTCTTGAATGCTTCAGCTACAACGGCTTGAAATAATACAACTCATTTCAGACTTAATAGTTTCCAAATCACTTAAAGAGCATATTATATCTACTCCATGAAATTAACATTCTTTCAATTCTATAAATGCTTGTTATCCTTATGAATAGACGTCAAAACAATCGTACTGTAGCTTAAAAAATGCACTCTTACTCCCAAATAAGATTTACCACAATTAAAAATATTGTTTTGATATTCCGAAAAGATGAATAAATGTCGAAAACAATGCATTTTATGAAGGATACCGAGTTTAACTTGAATGAAAAAAGAGCATAAAACATGGTATTTCTACCTAATGAGACTAAAGTAGACCACAATAAATATATTAGCATTCACCAAGCATTTAATATGTTTGCGTTTTCGGGTATCAAATACACAGTTACAATCTTGATTTTAGTAATTAATATTTTCCATAAATGCATTATTTAGTAAGTTGTTAAAAGGTTTATGAGTCAAAATTGAAGTTTGTTATACAAGTGTATGTATTGATTTTGAATGAGAGTGTCACTTTAAATATCGAGTGTAAGAGCTTTAAGCAAGTTGAAACTCAGAACAAAACAAAAACAGAAACGATACCGTAAAATCATATCATCAGCAATTTAGCACGCTTTTAACTTATACACCATCAAATGAATAAGGCACGAAACAGTTTTATTAAGTTTAACACATATTGTTAAATTTCGTGGAAAAGATGTACACGAAACATCTGGAAGGACTTTGCTACCACTAGTATTAAGGATAATGTAAACCATTGATATTATATATATGAAAGAAACGTGCTATTGATTACCATACAATATCACTTCATTGCAGTTACGTCAGGTTTTCCATTTTGTGTACAAATGTTTCAAGCGTTTGAAATTGTAGACGGAAAACGTATTGTACGGTGCACATACGCAATAACACTATCTCCCCTTGATACTTAGTAAGTTCATATATTTACTCAAGTAATAACTTAACTCTATCGTAAACAAATCCTTCTTCAAACGTTTCTATGCTATAAGCAATACTGCTGTTTGAATGCGATTGTGAAAGAATATGTCTTCGTGCTTCCCTTGATGATTACTTTACCGTAGTTTTTATGCTCGGAACTAAAATTCCTTTGACTTACTTGACCCAAGTAAGAATGAGACCAGATATAATCAACCGGTAAATTTATGTTGTTGGTGAAAGCCAAATGGATACTGACCGGGAGTACATTGTTATTCACATACAGTTGGTTGGTCGGTCTGTTTGCGAATGTTTTGATGCGAACTAGTCCCAGCTTTTGTATAATTGCACTTTTTGGCAAACATAACAAATATAATTTGTAGCACTACCATGTGTTTTTGACAGTGTTTTAGCACACGACCATTTAAACATAGAGTTATGATTTCATGAATGGTATTGAAGAATCACTCTGATTTTTGGAACACATAGGAATGATGTTGTCTAGTAGAATCTGGTGTATTTTCGTAACTTATGACCCTCATCTGAGATAGATGTGCACTTGAGGTCGATGACTCTTTTCGTTGTATTGGGATTTGTGGGGCGAACTTTTCCTACAGTTTTACAGGTATCATTCATATAATTGGTGGAAGTGCTTCACATGTTTTCCGTGACTTACGGTCATTTCTCATTAGAGATTTCTGCCCGTGAATATTAAGTTCATTCTTATGGATATATTGGTGTTTGTAAAGTTAACAACTAGCACAGTTGGAGAGGTATAACACGGATACTCAATACAGATTACCGCCATCGTAGAAACCCGTGTCTGACATATTTATTGTGCGTTTTCCATTCTTTAACAATGGCTTATATCGTTCTCTATGACCTCGACCAATTTTTGTTATGAGCGAATATCATATAATAACCTCAAATCTTGATAACGCGCTGCTGAATAACTATCCGATATCTAATGGCGAGAAAAGACATTACTCGGACATTGCTTACTTTTGAACTTTCTGTTCCCGTCATGATAGGGTTAAATATGAGTAAATATATGTAGGCCGTTACAATTCCAACACAAATGATTTCCATCGATTTCCATTAGACCAGTTTAAACAAAATTCCCGCAAAATAATCGACCACGTTATTTAGCTCGGCATTTAGAGTTTGCATTATCGTTTCTAATGCTAATATTAGTAAATATTCAAATACTGACGTACATTGCATTATTTTCCATAATTAATATATCTAATGCTTTCCCCAAAGCATATGGGTAATTTTATTTACAAATTATCCTTGATTATTTTATTTTCAAGAAAAACTAATATTCAACCGGTGGGTGATTTTATATAACTTGCGATGAATTAATATCAACTCTTTCAAGACTGAGCCTTCATTCAGGATGACGGATTATGCCAATTTTCTGACAGAGTTTGTGTCACATAATTGACATTCACGATTCAAAATTGAAACAAACACTAGTATCGTCGGGGTCAATGTCCGAATTTTCCAGTCCAATCTTTATACAGACATGAATATAGTTATAAACTATTTACGAGCGTCTGCAAATATTTAAGTATAATGTTCTTCAAGCAACGCTTGGATACCATATTTGAGGGAAGGCAATAATTTCTGAGGCAAACAGAAATTAAAACTGTTTAACAACCTAACATCAAGTTTCCAAACAAGTAACTTTGTCATGTTAACCTGTCTGTTCGTCGTCACTCTCTTAAAGCCACGAAATATATTATGTTAAAAGCTGTTGTTTGTGTCACTACAAGATTTTTTGTCTGCACAAAGTCGAAAATATGACAATGGCTGTCATAGTAAGTGGCGAATGTTGCCGCAATGCCAACCAGTTCAATATATGTTTTCAATTATCAATATGCCTACATAAAGAAAGATAATTAATAACTATATATAAGCCGGCCCCAATGATGGTTGACATCAAACATTGAGGAGGAATACATTAAGTCCTAGAAAAGGCGTAAAGCACCAGATGCATTGGCTTTATGTACTAAACACATGTGCCATTTATTTTTAAACTCCCTCATGCAGAAGTCACATATTTAGTCAGTTAAAACTCATCATGTTTTGTAGCAAACTGATTATTCAGGACTCGGCAAATATACCGTCAGGCGCTTCGTGAATATTTGGTACTCAAACGTAACGGATGTCTGGAGAAATACTTATTCACAGTTGACTATGCATGACTGGTAAATGATACTGACATCAAAGACAGGGCTTCGACAATAACGGACAATGGTGAGAAACTGAGAAAATAGATAATTCTGAAGTGATATAAACTCTAACAGCCGCCCACAAGGCCTAACCATTTAATCACAGTAGTTGTTTGTCGTTGTAACATTAGTCCCGAGCTTGCACAACATTTGGGAAACTCGTCTTCAATTGTAATTACGTTTCAGATAGCCTAAAATTGAGTGAAAGATATTGAACAATGTAGCATTTGCTGATTAAGTTATATTCTGTACAATCATGTTGTAAACTTCTTCGTAAATCCAACTAACGTGTTTAATATATAGACGTCAATAGTTTGAATTATGACCTCGTCTTTACTAAACAAATCTTCACCCTCTTTTCTAAAGATACAAGTTAACACAGTTATAGCAGTGCAACTCGTTTTATTCATTCGTCAACGTTAAACATGTGGACCGTTGGTGATAACATATTTACCACCTTGCTTGTAATAATTTGTCTGATACGTTTTCGACACATCCTGGGAAGTGAATATAATATATGACCAGAAGTCCTTTTTTAAATGTTCATTTAAATCACACGAAATTGGTCTCAAAGAAGCATCAGCGAATATTATCAAAGGCAAATATTACTATAATAAGATATGAAAATATTACTTCACTTTAATCCAAATACATCATTTTTGCTAAGCGACAGGTAAAATACTCACCAAATATATTGTTTTTGTTCAAATAAAGTTCTCTAGCATTGCAAAAGTCGATTTCACTTTAGTATTAACTCTGAGGGTTCTGATCTGCTTTCTGTTTTACATAAGCGCTATCAGGGCCCGCATCATAACAATAGACGCTGAGCGCCCTGGTTTCTGACCGAAAGTGGGTCCGCGATGCAAACTTTTGCACAAAACATATATCTTTTCCTGGCAAGCTGAGGTGACTTACTAGACAATACTTTCTGTTTTGACTATTTATTTGCTTAAAAAGCACTTCAATTAAGTCTAAAACCTTTAACTTTTCCCAACTTTAGTCACTTCTGTCGATTTTATTCAGAACAAACGACTTCAATGGACATGAATTCATAACGTCGTATGTAATAAACAAAACAAATAAATATATTTTGCTCTGATGCTGAATATGCTGTACATTTTATCCAGAACATTTTAACATTTTTTCCGGTTTAAAATTAGTTGCCAAAACATACAAATGGTAAATTAGGAATACATCGGTAATTAATCGATTACCCGATAGCTATTGTGTGTTAACAATCCAAGTAATCCAGTTAATTTCTAAAAAACACACACTTTCCAATCGACTGAACACTGAACAAAATGGCGTCGAAACCAAAATGCAACTGTCGAGTTATGTTGCGGCCCTAATCGAGTTTAATGTTTAACTTTTTCAATGAAATTACTCGTGACGTCACGAACGTACCTGTTATGGAGGTTACTTTTAACTAAATATTTTTGCATTTTCGTGACATTTAACAGCTTTTTTTAACATAAAAGTTACTCATGGTGTGTATTTTATGCAATAATAGCGATAATACACCTTTTTCGGTCTGTAAACCATTTTGCGGGCCTTTGCAGATGGTAACGACCTCAAAAAGGTGTATTTACCGTCCCATGTGATAGAAAGAGATCGAAACCGAGCACGTTGGTTTAATTCACAATACTCGTCGACAAGTAATGCAAATTAACCTTTTTTCTTACTAAAACAGAAATGATATGACAGACACTTATTCTATTCCTCAACGTTTTTTTTTTATTACATCTGTTTAAATTTGAACATTTAGAAACAGATATCAATAACATATTATATTAAATCAAGGTGGGTTACTAGTTTAAGATAAGGAAAAAGCAGAAAATGTTTGGACTACTGGGTATTTCCCGTTTTTTAATACATTAATGATTGAAGATCATAAAATTCTACACAATTATCTTAGTAACATCGGCTACTATTATGTGTTTTTGTGAAGATAATTGAAAATTGTTCACTTACTATCAAGAATGATAATGATAGTAGACAAAACTTAAAAATGAAAATAAGCCCTCCAAAATTCAAAACTTGTATAGACAAATGGAAAATCGACTTTAAGATTAGATGCGACTTGAAACTGTCAGCCAGTACAAACCACTGGGAATTATTCTTTATGCGTCTTTGGTGAAAATGTGAACAACATTTCAGCAGAAAATTACAACATATCTAACAAAAAACACAATGATATAAAAGCAGAAATATAAGACATGTTTTAACAATAATGACAATAATGACACATAAAAGGCTCAATGGGACCAATGCCATTAGAATAAAACAGTATTTATGACCATCTGCATAGCTTATTTCAGCTAATGCTAAAGGCTTTTGCAGTTCTCTTGTAAACCAGGAAATACTGTAATCTCCTCCATATTATGTAAAAAGGTTATTCAAGTTAGTTTAAGGATATATTGTTTCTGAAATGGTAAAAGGTATCGACATATTTGTACCTGAAACTGTAAAAACACTGAGCTATTTTCTCACTTGATGTAATCAGTATTGAATAAAGTGGTCTTGAGATTGATGACCCTTTCAATGATCGGCCAAGCATTATTTCACCGGATTGTTTCATAAACTATAGAATACAGTCTTATTTTATAATATATATTTATTTTTTGTAGCTAAAATTATGCTGTATCCTTGCATTGAAAATCATATATTTTGCCTAAGTGTGTATCTGACTAGTTGGATGTTTTTTATACTGTGCGTTTCAAATTGATGTTACTCGTTTAAGACAGTTTATTGAAACTAATATCCTATTAAGGTTATGTTATAAATGGCTGTCTCTTTCAAAAGGTCAATCAAGAAAAGCTATTTCTTATTATACAAAAATGATATGGGTCACCAGGAATCAAAATTAACCATGACTACCAATGGTTCAATGAAATTGCAAGCTTCTTTGTACGAAGGACACCAAACGTTTAAGTAAACAACATTTACATACATATTATTCAAAATCATGTCCTGCAGGTTATACATCTTTTTTTTTCTAATGATTAAGTTTAAAAGTAACTCGGCAAGAAGGCTGGTTTCAACAAAATCGCCATCAATCTTATGCATCAGTCAATTGTAACCTCGGCTCCCCCCAGGTTCGGGGAATAGCGGGGACTTTGACTTTTGGTCTAGCCAAGCCCGGGTAAAATCCCCGCCCTGCGGAGACGAACTGCTGGTAAAATCCCCGCCAAATGCCCCCGCACCCTAGTGACCCTAGATAAGGCCCATTCCCCGATATTTTTAGAAAATCACCGCATGCACCCGGCACCGCGGGGCCACCTGGAAGGTAAAAGCATGGCCCATTTCCCCGGCTATTCCCGGTTTACCCCCGGACCTGGGAGGGGGGGGGGGGGGGGGGGGGGGGTTGGGTGCAATTGACTGGTGCATTATATTTTCGATAGGTAACAGGTGTATTTAGATATATTGTGTTTCGCAAGTGTATAGCCTGCTAACCGTCTGAACGCTGTAAGATTAATTTGTTAATTATTTTTGTTTTGAGGAGATGACAGAAAATAGCAAATGAAGAAAGCGCGCCTTGGGGAAATGACACCATCAACTCGTTTTCTGAAGAGCATTCCTTATCACCGTATTTAACCTTCGTATGACAAATATAGTGCATTAAAAATAAATTAAAAAAATGTGCCATAACATATGTTTTATTTATGTTTGCGAATTATTTTATTTTATTTATCTCGTCTTTCTCCAATATATGCAAATCATATATGTCGTTTATCATGGATTGGTTAACAAGATTTAACATTAAATGTATCGTCTTTCTATTGATATCTGGACAAAGTTTTTATGAATGCAAAATTCTCAGATATATGACGCGGGCGAGATCGATTTAAATGTATGGATGATATTTAATCTTTAAAATTTGGTCATCACTTAAGGTATAAATGTTAATACAAATTTCCTTTATGCATTTTTTATGTATTTTTTTAACTTTTTATACGAAGAAGCCAGATGACTGCAGGATATGAATTTACTGGTGTAATGTTAAATTAACGTCTATTAATATTAGTTACGAGCTATTCGTTAATAAATGTCTTAAACATTCCTCAAGTTAAATCTCTCTTAAAAGGTTAATTGAATTTATGAATGACAGTATCTTTTTTTAAATTTCCGTATCAAAAGGATTCGTATGATTTGAACAAAACGTTTCTAGGTTGAGGAGCCTGAAGTTCTTTTTTGCTCAAACAAATTGAGATTAATCATTACAAAGATATATGATGATGGTGATGATGATGATGATGATGATGATGATGATGATGATGATGATGAACCTTGATTATCTTGATTTTATACGTTCGAATTCTCTTTGCTCCCATTTTATATTTTGTCTTTAGTAGCACGGTAACATGTCATTTCTCAGCTGACAAGTTGGCTTTTGGCTGTCTCAGAATATTTGAAATTAATTAAAGCTCCATTAAATATCTCCAATGAAGTGTTCATTCACAATTTAACCTCCGGAGTCGGAGGAAAGATATCTTTATGGGAATTTAGACGGGAAAAAGACCATTATAAAATAAATAAAGCAACCTTTGACTGATTGCCAGGAATTAGTTCCACCAAATCCAGAGGAAACAAATACAAAAAGGGAACAGCATATTCTTTCGAAATCGATTATATCCAACGTAATGACTAGGAAGGCATTTGCAATCGACTTCTGCTAAAATTACTAACTAAATGATAAAACTATTCGGTATTAAAATGTATCCCAACTCGGTTTGTTCGGATCGGCAATTTACTTTTGCCCCTATTTCATTTATTTTACTTAAAACAAACAAAAAAGAGAAAAAAATAACAAGAAATAATAACTAAGACAACATGCGCAACATATACACAGTGATTTTTCAAGGATCTCCCGTAAAACCCATGGCATATTACATGTTGAGTATTATATCGGCTTATGGCGATCGAAATAGAATTTCGATAAACTGAAATAAGGGGAGACTACAATCATTCATCAAATAATGGTAGTATGAATTTAAAAACTAAAACCCTAGATTAACTTTTCCATACCAATATTTTCTGTACATGAAATGTATGAAATTGATGAAAAACCAATGGCCAATCTGACATTTTTTTCACCATTTTCACTATTTCAACTTATATTTCATCGTATTCACCACAATTTTCGATGTTTAGAGCCCGAAGCAGACACATTGCATACAGAGTAATTAATAAAATATGCCATATTACAACTGCATGCAAATTGTTTTAAATATGCAATATCTTATGCTAAGCAAACAACAGAAGTAGCTATTATTATAAACTTTCAATAAATTACTGAACACATTAATTTAAGCCGTTCTACTTACGACCCATAAATTAAACTAAACAGACCCGTGCAGTAATTTATTTGTCTCTGGCATGTGTTACTGTATTGTTAGTGCAGGGTCTTTCTGGTAAAACTAAACTACATTCAAAAGAATCGCTCATGATTTGCATGTAAACGTCAAAAAAACCATTTAATCTTTACACGAATGCAAGTACATACACACTTCACGCCAGCACTAATGTTGCTATTGTTTCTATTTGCTTAATAAACAAAATGAATTAGCTATAAGATAACAAATATATCATGTACTTCTTTCAATTTATTGTGGCAAAACTCAAGAACATAAAAAGTCTTTGAAATCGCATTTTCCATCAAAATTACTTTCTGTCCATTGTGTCTAACTATTGTCATTCTAATTGTGGTGACCTTTTACTTTGAATTGTTTCATTTTATAGTTTTGTTAATTACAAATATTTTGGTGGGCTTTATCAAATGATGAATATAACATTGAACCAAGCTGAAAACAAAACGATGGCACCAATCTGTACTGAAATGGTTTTTGGTAGTTGTAAACTGTAAGCCGGTGTATGACAGTGAATACTAAACCCCTAAGACATGTGGTTTACCGGTATCTGGATTAAGTAGCTCATCTTTATCTTGAGAAGTTCACAAGTATTTGGAATTAGTAGTTCATCTGTATGCTCCGTAGTGTACTGGAATCTGGATTAAGTAGATAATTTGTATATTGGGATGTTCACAGGTATCTGGATTAAGTAGTTCAGCTGTTTTTTTCCATAGTTCACTGGTATCTTGTTTAAGTATTTCATCTATATCTTGTGATGTTTACAGGTATCTGGATTAAGTAGTTCATGTGTATTTTCCATAGTTCACTGGTATCTGGTTTAAGTAGTTCATTTATATCTTGGGATGTTTACAGGTATCTGGATTAAGTAGTTCAGGTGTATTTTCCATAGTTCACTAGTGTCTGGTTTAAGTAGTTCATCTGTATCATGGGAAGTTCACAAGTATCAGGATTTAGCAGTTCAGCTGTATCTGGAGATGTGTATTGGTATCTGGATTGAGTATTGTACCAAAATATGGGGCGCCTTACCGGCATTAAGCTTGAGTAGTCCACCTGTTTCTGGAGTGGTTCAACGGCATCTGGTTTGTAACGTCGCTGTACCTTAGATTTACCATTCTTAACAACGTTATAGCACCATTCACATTTTAGTAAATATACATGCGAGCATTAAACAAACAAACTGTATGGATGGTAGGGCTTATGCCATCGTGACTGTCTGTTCTAAGACAAATATTACGGTTAAAGATACTCACATTATACACGTGTAACTAGTGACATTACGCATATTTTCTACAGGGCCATCTAATTTTGTTTTAATTATTGTCGAATTATACTATTAAATGGCTATAACTCAGACGAGCGATGGTCCTTGGTGTTTGATATTTTTAAACATATTTATGGGACCAGTGGGGAACTCATGTGTTGTCAAATACACATTTTACGGATTCTTTTATAACAAAATAATGATAGTCAAATCATTAAGTTTGTTAACACTTACAGCTAGAACCCTTCAACAAATGTTGATATATGCTCAAACATTGTCTTTTAAAATCGTTATGCATCGTGATTGGTTGATATTACATTATTAAGATATGCTACCAACTTGTTCAGTAAAGGTTCAAAAATCCATCAGATTAGTATGATTGTCTATGTGCTAGTGGATAAGGTATTGTTTTTTATTTTTTTAACTGTACCGTGGTGGGTTGCTCCCCACTACATTCAGGTTGCTGTTTATTAACTAATTTATCTTTTTCTGCATTTTCGGTATCAAACAGTAAAATAATAATACCAAAACTATGTTTTCCGATGATTACCGGAACATTTATTTTTGGTGCGAAAAATATGAGCGAGTCCTTTAACGTTTGGTTGATACAGCTTTCAAAACGATCTTGCATTGGATATGTATGCATAGGAACACGCATATTTAAGAAAGATAATTATTTAGTGAAATGGGTCATTTGAAATAGGTATTAATGTCTGCATTATATATCTATTTCTGGAAGTAGATATACTGTCTGATTAAAGTAGCTTCTAAACCATTACTATATGAAATGATCTGTATCATTTCAAGCCATTGTAACTGAAGCATTCAAGAATGATGGCCGTTTACTCGACAAGCCGTGAACTATGCTTTTAGATTGTATCCTATATCGAAGGATGATTTCTAAAACATACGTGTTTTTCTCAATATTTTGCACGCTTATGTGTTTTTTCAAAGATCAAACATTAGTATATCAAATATGATACTTAATGAAGAATTCGAAAACGTTTATGTTTCATGAAATAATGGGCAGATTTTTTTAAGAACTATACTGGGTGAGTACCTAAATCGGAACAGTACCTAAATATGGAACACCCCTTACAAAAGCGTTTTTCAGATCACGATCGGTTTATTCACGATCTTAATCAATATAGACGCTTGCCTTAGATACAAGTTCCAAAAAACATGATACTCCGGTTAGTATTTCAAATGCTGCTATCATTCAAAGTTGTTCATGTTCAAATGTCAATACATGGCACGCGGGGGAATGACCTCATGCTTGCCACAAACACAGCATACTGGCACAGTCCACATTTTCTACTGAAATCGTCAAATTTTACTGACAAAAATGACATAAAAAAAGCTGGAAATAAAGTTAATTATTAATATACTAAAACAAAACATGTAGCAATAATTTTAAAAGGATACATAAAAATAAATAACAAATTAAAACTGTTCCATATTTAGGTACTCCGAGGACGAAAATGGTAGTCCATGACTGTGCGTTTAATAAAGTACTTTTCATGCAGATTGGTAGTGTCTTGAAAAATGCCATTTATATCAACCAATTGGTCTTAAATCCTAGTATGCTGATGGAAAATTTTGTAGTTGTGCTGCAAGTCTAACTAAAGATATTTTAAAATTAGTGCCAAAAGTGTTCCGATTTCGGTACTCACATATTATAGTTGTTGATTTTTATATCCTTACTACTGTGAAGTTTCATGGACACACTTGTTATCAGTAACAGGTCTTGAGACAACTGTGAATGTTTATTTCAATATATTATCACATCATATCATATTTCACTTTTAGATGTTAACAACAATCATTACTAGATCTAATGCTATAATTAAATCATGCCGTTTACCAATTTGTTCAAAATCTGAATCCAACACGATATATTTACAGAGGAAAGGTTTAAACCAGAAAAAAATATTTGAATAGTGAAAACATTATTCTCACTTTGTTTTGGTATTTAAGCATGATAATCATACTAATTTTATTTTCAAATTAAAAATGTAATGTTTCAACACAACGATATTTCTATAAACCAGAACATCAATTGATCTAGTTTGCAACATTTCATGACCAACAGAATGTGTAAGTAATATTTGTTAATGTTTTGTGCTATGTTCACTGTTTCAATTTACGCACATCATACTTTTCTAAATGAAACAACGTTAATCTGTGACATACAACTTCCGAAATGGCAAAACATTGAATAGCGGATACCTTGAAGTACGTATACGACTTATTTCGAGGATTTATCGTACTTCATGTTGTTTAAACAAAGAAAATTTGCACTCGAGTTTATTGATGTATTGTACAGTAGAGAGGAAACATTTGCAGAGAACAGCCGGCTTGCTAACATAATGTTGGCCGTTTATTCAACACAAACATTACCCATTCAAGTCCTTGAGGGACCTCTGTCAGCTTTCATACACCACCATTACTGACATTTAACTACGGATGCTGTAGATATTTTCTCAGACTATATTACATTACGACTTTAACAATTAATATAGTTTCTTATACGTTTTGAAGGCATATGTTTATTTACATAGTCAAAAATAAATATTTACATATGGACATCAAATATATGGAAAATTCAAACTGCATTCACCATTTTCCATAGAGTGTTTAACATAAAGTCATCCGACACGAATCACAGTAGACATCTCAATGTATGGCGTCTATATATCAGCGTACAGATGTTTAAAAATAAATAAACAGGGAATTTTGTGCTATATAATTCATCCATAAGTACTGTAAGTAGAATATGTCACCTTTACCCAGGCGTCTCAAAACCAACAAGCATATATTGTATTATATATATATATATATAATAGCTATTTATACTACTTTAGTCTAGCTCAATGACTGTTTGTAGCAAGAAGAAATATGGCCAACATACGGTTCCTGTCCACGTGTACAAATAAAACACATTGTACTAACATTTAGCGGTAACCAGTTGCTAGTTCGATACGTCGACCACACACATAATACTAATACAGACACATCCATAGATCAAATAAAAGTAGCAATGAGGAGACTTTAATATTTATTATTTATAACAGACCACGCACATACTTCATAAGTAAGATCTATTAGCATTAACTGTCTGCTTCGTGCGTGTCTGCTGAACACTTAAAATTGTGGGAACATCAGACGATCGACAACAATTGGTGTTTAAGTACTACGTGACAAAACGGCTAGGTTTTGGCTGCCGGTGCAACTGTTTTTAAGCATGTTACCAAAATGATTGACTGTCCACAATAGCCACAACTACGAATGTCAACGCGACGCGTATAGATCTACTCAATAGTTTTATCTGCTGATCAGCAACCAGTTTCAAATGGCTGGATTTGAAATGAAGCACAATATACAGCGCTTTTGAACGCTTATTGTATAAATATGAACAGCGATATTAAAATATTGTACTACTACTACTACTGCTACTGCTGCTGCTGCTGCTGCTGCTGCTGCTGCTGCTGCTGCTGCTGCTGCTGCTGCTGCTGCTGCTGCTGCTGCTGCTGCTACTACTACTACTACTACTACTACTACTACTACTACTTCTTCTACTACTACTATTACTACCACTACCACTACTACTACCACTACTACAACTACTACTGCTGCTGCTGCTGCTACTACTACTACTTCTTCTACTACTGCTACTACCACTACTAAATGTCTACGTTTGATAACCTTTCATAAACATATATTTATTTGAACTGACAACATGTTGTGATAAAACTAACTAAAGGTCATACAGACAATTAAGCATCCATTTCAGAGGTGATAATAATAATTATTCAGAGGAACAAAAGACTTCATGTGTGTGGTATTTACATCTTATTGAAGGATTTGTCAATTGATAAGACATCATCGTGTTATGACGTAAACAGAAAATCCTTCCAATTACTAATTACATCTGGCTACATGCGGCTCAGTGTCAATATATTAACTGTTTGAGATTATACAAACGAGAAATCATTAAAGTAACATTGAACAAACACGTGTTAATGTGGCTTAAATGATAATCCGGCTTAACCAATAGCACATTTGACAAGTCACGTGATGCATCTTTTTTGTGATGTCATTCGACACAACGCTTTTCGATATTTAATGTTGTGGTTATTGCAACCAAGCAAATATTCAGATTCATGTTGATTCCTGGCAAAAGTGACCAAATTCTGCATTTGATCTGCTCAGCCTTATCGTACAGAATTGAAATGATGGTTCCAGCGAACTCTAGAACCTCTACGTGGCATGTAGCCTCGCATATCTTTGCATATGAGGAATTTTGGAGACATTTGTACTACTGCGTCTTGTTTGAGTTGAAGTTATTTAGTCCGTTCTTGTTTCATCAACGCCGCGACTGGGTAAAATTACTATCACACATGAAGTTTCATAGCTACTTTTCGCCTTTAGTAAATTTGCTATAAAACTTGAGAGAAACACGAATGAAGCACATCATCAGATTTCACCGCTGACCATTAGCCAGACATTTGTTTTTTGATAAAAAAAGCTTACCGTACTGCAGAAAACTCAATTTTGCACAAGATCAACCAAAATTCGTATCATACTTTATTTTGAAGTTTTCAAACAATGTCGCAAATACATGAGTTCAACTTTTTCGTTTGGAAACACGTGTGCGCGCCCCTTTTTAATTACACACGAAACGATTTGTGAAAATGGCATTTAATTTTATGTAGATTTACAAAATATGTTAGAAAAAGGAAAAATGGTGGATTGATTGTTTGTAATGCATAAAATGTATTCTTCGGAATGTAAATGTTATGTGGGATATTGATGTTTCATTGTTGTCAAAGGCATGATGATCCTAAGTTTAAATCGAAATTCGACTTTTAATTGATGAATCAAAGGAGAAAGTTCTGAAACATACTGTGTGAAAAATGCAGCCGACGCAAGGAATCGAGTAAATGACTGAGTATTTAGTCGAATGGAGAAATATTCGGACATTTGCCGATTTCGCTGGTATTTTACCTCATCTTATCTTTAAGCTTGATTCTGAAAACAGGCATAATTATCTATTTTATGTTCTGCAACTAAATCATGTTTTACAAAATGTTATTTCCAACTAGATACAGTTGCATTATGTAGCTGTATTGTTGCTGCAACCTTTTTTAAAACCTTGCTTAAGCTTTGAGTATATAGTCAATGTGACAGTTTGGGGGACAAGGATCTTTTTTATTTCATTCAGGATGACTATAACAAATGTAACCTAAATCACTCACACGTTTGTTTAAACTGTATGGTAACTCCGCGATCCGTTCATGTGTAAAATAAATTTCAATTAACTAATCTTGAATAAGTAAGTAATATCAAAGCTCGCTTTGCTTCACCCCGGGCACGTTTTTTGGTCTCACGTTATTTAAAACATATCTTGGAAGTCCTTTATACATACACCTTTTTCTCAAAAGAATACACAGTTAGTCAAAATAAAGTACTGCATAGAGTTCAATAAACAAGATAATGTTCAGAACAAAAGTGTATGACGTCACATAATTATTTCAGGATGCTTTTAACTTTTTGGAAATAAGTGTTATAAATAAACACTAAAATTGTAAAAATTATTTAATTTTAGCCATAATCATAAATGCATTCAATGCCAATATTACTGCAAATAACTGTAAAGTATTGGATCTAATATTTTTCTGTGCATGCTTGCATAGAAGACACAGGACATATTTATAATAATAATATTTAGGACTTTGCAAAGAAACCCCGTCTTTTTTCTATTTTAAATAAACGAATTCAACGCATTGGTACATAAAGTAATATATTGTTATAAAGAACCTTTCAGTTTTATTTGATCTCACCCTTGACGAGGCTACATTGGGTAATCAAATAGCGCCCTCCCCGTCAAATTCAGATGTAAGAGACAGGTTGCCTAGACGTTTTCCACCTGATCACATTATCCAATAGAACGTCACAAGACTCAGACACACCAGATATATTCGATACTCAGTGATATTGGCCATCAGTGCTGTGATCTGAACACTCGCGATATTACAAATTCTGAAGACAGATGCGTGTTTGGAGGATTTTAGTTTAACCACGACTGCTCTTCGGTATCAAATCAGTAACATTTGCCAGGCACAATGAATTTGCTGGCAATTTACAATAACTTATGTGCCTCTGTTTAGTTGGATGTATGGATAGTGAGTAGAACGGCTTCACCGAGCGTGTGCAGTATTCTCTGGAGAGTGAAAAGGGAATATTTGCCTTTGTTTTCGCGTAGTATTAAATTGCGTATTTAAACAGATCGTATGTACTTAATATAGGTTACTTTTATTCAATAGAAATGTTTGTATTTTGTTCGCTACCAGCACAAATCTTCGTTACTTATATAAATTGTAATTAAGACAAACATAATTTTAAATTTTGAAAATAGTCAAGAATATTGACAATATGGTATTGCTACGTGATTAATTCAATATTTTAATATTTGTAATAATTTACAATTGTGGAATCGGTCGACCAATTATGATGCAATCAGCCTAAAATTGCCTTTTGTGTTCATGATGATCTCCTCCAAAATGATATTTAGATATGTTTTACTCAGTTTTAATAGTCTCATTTCCAACTTTGTTGAGAACAATTGATGCACTTTAAAATAATCTGACATATTCTAAGAAATCCAAAAGCTTGGAAAAGGACATTTATTACTGTGCAATTGAAAGAGAATAAATACAACGGAATGATATGAAATGAAACAAAGGACTGCCTACGTATGTTTTAAGAATTACGTGCTACATTTCAACATTAGACTTTCCTTATTCGATATGACTACATATCATTGACAGAAAACCAACTACGATCCATAAATAAACTAACCTTTCTCGTACTATTTATGTCATATCAGACGTTTAGGAATTGAGTACATCAGAGATATATACAAGATATAAAGAGGGCAGGAGGAATTGGGTCCGATATGGGTAACAAATTGCCAAACTGTGCGATCCCGTACCCCAGTAAGAATAAACACCTACATATGGTGCTAAGTACGGAGCAGGTTAAACTTGTACAGGGATCCTGGGAGCTCCTCAAGGATGACCTTGGGAGATTAGGGCTCATTGTGTTTCTCCGGTGAGTTTTAATGTGTTTTGTTCATAATATTTCAGTCATTATTTCATGATAATAATGTAAGTCATCATCATCATCATTATCCTCATCATCATCAGCATCATCATCATCATCATCAGCATCATCATCCTTAAAATACTTAATTATCAGTATTGGCAATATAACTCTTAAGCAATATGCCGTTATTTATCCACCTTGTTTACTTTCATTTAGTCAAAACATATCTCAGGCATTTTCAACCTCATAACGGTTGTTTAACGTGCTTTAAAGTATAATTTGAAACTAAAAATATAAGATACTGTAATGATTATATTAAGTTAAACTGACATTTTACTTAAGGGTTGCTTTGGACATCTCGTAACGATTTTTATAGACGTTTATAGACTCATTACATGACTTCACAACTAACAGCCATTTGTGGTCTTAGAATAAAACAATCAATATCAAAAACAGTTTACATTAAATTCATAATGCCAAAATGTTATATTTTTTATTGAGAATTCAGCCAATATTGTACGAAGTACGTATCCGAAATCTCTAGGATCTTTAACAAGTATTAAAATGTTGGAGGACATTTCTTTCATTTCATAATACAGAGTACCTTAACAATTTTTTGACAGAGGTAAAGTAAATAAATTAGCAAAATAATTAAAACAATATATTGCACCATTCAATTATTCGGTATGCACCATACCATAGGAAGGTAAAATACTTCATTTAATAAATTAATCTTAAGAAACCCTGCAAATTCTTTCTTTTGCCTTTTCCTATCATCCTTTCATAACAATAGAATTAAAAGGTTGATCTAAGAGCGTTCAGGTAGTTATCAAGAAAACAAACATTTCTAGCAATGAAATGTTTTTGATACAAGCTAAGAATTGTTAATTATCTTAAAACAGCATCCGGATTAAGTTTGCAAATCCGGAATTTTTGCAAACTTATTTTTTTTATTTTTCACCCAATGTTTTTTATTTTTGTATTTTTAAAATGTGTTAGGTAATACTAATAAGAGATATTTTTTGTTTCCTGAAATTTAATTTAGAAATATGTTTTTTTGGCATTTAAAGTCAACTTTTCCAATGGGAGTCCCATTGGAAAATGGCCTTCCCATTGGAAAATGGCTTTTTCAAGCTTTTCCAATTGGAAAACTGGCTCTATTAAAATTGTGGGAGAATTTGGAACATAATTTTTAAAATTGAAATTGACTGTTTAATTAAGAATGTTTTACACTCACTACATGAAAAATAATATATTCATTAAAAATGAAGAACCGATAGATTCATTTAAGGCATTTGTTTGCGAATCCTTCCCATGAGTGAATCTTTCCAATTGGAGGATTCCCACATTCAAAGTGGGAAAGTATGAACATTGGAAAATTCCAATTGGAATATTTGGTTAATGGGAACATTCCAATTGGAGAATAAAGTTCAGTTTTAGAATGGGAAATTTCCAATTGGAAGGACAGGTAAGATTTTGTAATGGGAACATGTAGGAAATGGGAATAAAGAAAAATATTGCCATATTTAAAGCAAAAATTAGCAAAATGACACTTCTTACAATGTCCTTACCTGTCAACTGTCGACTTATCCATATTCCTCATCGCTGCTATACTATACAATGGTTAGCATGACGTCTAACCATCGTATTGCTTCATTAACCCTGTATCAGATACTAGTACAATTTTTTATCCGATTGAAAAAAAAGACAAACAAAAAAAATCCATCTTTCATCAATGTCACAAAAACGCTGTCGTTAAGCTTGATTACAAACATCTTGCCATTTAACCGATTATTTTCAAGGTTAAAGGCAACTAAAATTTGGTCAAGAATTAGCATTAATGAAGTTCTTTGAAGTCGAAGATATAAACTTTTTTACACTTCTATCTTTGTTAAAGACCACATGATTATGTTCATATATTTACACAAATTATAAAGGAGTCGGAGAGGTGATGGAGATCTATTGTATGAAAAGGCTTAATTTATGGTATTTATGGGTAAAAATAGTGAAGGAACGACTCGCCATACTGTCATTATTTCATGTACATTGTGCTATATGAAATTATTCTCGTTCACCAGAGTGATGGTGCCATGCGTTACACATTTGATTTATCACTATCAAACCTCTTGTAAATGAGAATGTGTGAATATGGTGTTGATAAATCAATGAATGGTTTAAAAAATAAACATTTTGAATTTTGAAAAAAAGAAGCCTGAACTTGAAGAATACTGCCATGACTAATGAGATGCAATGTGCCAGGCCGCAAAAGTTTTATCAGTGAACAAATTAACAGACAATTAAGATATTACATTCAAACAGGGAAAAAGTAATATGAAAACCTATCGCTGTCGCTAAAGTAATGCACCAGTCAATGGTAAGCATCCCCCCCACCCCAGGTCCGGGGGGACAGTCGGTGGTTTTGTGTTCGCGCCAAAATAGCGGGGAATTGGCCTTGGACCGACTGTGTAGCTCAGGGAATTTGGTCGAAGCGCTAGCGGTTTAAGCGCCCGGCGTGCACCACCTCTAAAATAATCGAAGTTTACTGTTTTCATCAATATCGGAGAAACAAAGGTAATAAAATAAGCTCATAATGCACCATTTCCGACTACATACATGAGGGAGTAACCCCAAATTCCCGTAAAACAGTTTATGCCATATACTTTCGGTTCTGAGGGAGGAGCACATGTCAAAAGTTGCGCCCCTAAGTTACTACCCCTCTAACATCAATTCCTGGATCCGCACCTGCGATGTGCCATGTTTCCGCAACCTGGGAGATTTAATAAAAACGCTTTTGTTTCTGGGGCTGTGATTACGAAGTTCGTAATCACTGGTTCTGCTGTAATAAACCAAGATGATACTTGACTTCTACTACTACAAGTTACCTAGATTCACGTGCATTATTTAGCGCGTTATTGCTATGTGTTTCACAAGATTTATACCCTGTGTACTGCTAATATTTAGCATTCTAAAACATTTATTGTTGAATAAGATTTTAGCTGATAGCTATTTTCTATTTGTCTGAAGATGATGAAAAACATAATCTTATATATTCAACCTCAAGTCAGTTTCCTAGTCTGAATTTTGAGAGGATACAAAAAGTATTCCTGGTGGGTACAACCTTTAAGGTAAAAGACAGACACAAATACATGCATGCCATACTTTTGAGAGGCTTTGCAGTGGATTTTAGTCTGAATTCCAGGGAATATTGGTCTAAAGTCCAGCGGATTTTGGTCTTAACAATATCAACATTTATTATTTAAGACTAAATACAGAAATTTGAATGCATATTTACTTATATTTATTTAATGATCTAGAATACATACAATAAAAGAATAAATAATATATTATGAAATTATAATCAATTGTCAATGCATATGATAAATAAATAATACATAAAACAAGAGGGCCATGATGGCCCTGAGTAAAAGAGTTTAACCTTTGTTATTAATATAGCTTGTTTCTCAAAGAATATTGAACAAGAGCTGTCAAAGTATGTGACAAATGCCCCCCAATGTGACATTGATCTATGAACAAGTACATAACAAGAGCACCGCGAAACGGAGCATTATACGCCCGAAGAAGATTCGGCTTGAGGTCCTTTTAATGTAGTGATGATTTGTATAAAGTTATTTGAAAATCGCTTTATTAGTTAACAAGTTATGGCCCGGACACGGAATTGCTAACGGATGAGTAACAAAGATGTGGCCCGGACACAGAATTGCTTATGCCCCCCCATGGTGATTCTAGTCTTTGAGGTATGGACCTGGAAATTGCGCGCAACACATCCTTTTAATGTAGTGATGATTTGTATAAAGTTATTTGAAAATCGCTTTATTAGTTACCAAATTATGGCCCGGACACGGAATTGCTAACGGACGAGTTACAAAGATGTGGCCCGGACACAGAATTCCTAACGCCCCCCCATGGTGATTCTAGTCTTTGAGTTATGGCCTGGACATGGAATTGCTAACGTCCCCCCCATGGTGATTCTAGACTTTGAGGTATGGACCTGGAAATTGCATGTGACATCCTTTTAATGTAGTGATGATTTGTATAAAGTTATTTGAAAATCACTTTATTAGTAACAAAGATGTGGCCCAGACACAGAATTGCTAACGCCCCCCCATGGTGATTCTAGTCTTTTAGGTATGGACCTGGAAATTACGCGCGACACATCCTTTTAATGTAGTGATGATTTGTATAAAGCTATTTGAAAATCGCTTTATTAGTTACCAAGTTATGGCCCGGACACGGAATTGCTAACGGACGAGTAACAAAGATGTGGCCCGGAAACAGAATTGCTAACGCCCCCCCATGGTGATTCTAGTCTTTGAGTTATGGACCTGGTAATTGCGCGTGACACATCCTTTTGGACACGGAATTGCTAACAGACGAGTAACAAAGATGTGGCCAGGACACAGAATTGCTAACGCCCCCCATTGGTGATTCTAGTCTTTGATTTATGGCCTGGACATGGAATTGCTAACGTCCCCCCCATTGCTAACGGACGAGTAACAAAGATGTGGCCAGGACACAGAATTGCTAACGCCCCCCATTTGTGATTCTAGTCTTTGAGTTATGGCCTGGACATGGAATTGCTAACGTCCCCCCCATGGTGATTCTAGACTTTGAGATATGGACCTGGAAATTGCATGTGACACATCCTTTTAATGTAGTGATGATTTGTATAAAGTTATTTGAAAATCACTTTATTAGTAACAAAGATGTGGCCGGACACAGAATTGCTAACGCCCCCCCCCATGGTGATTCTAGTGTTTGAGGTATGGACCTGGAAATTGCGCGCGACACATCCTTTTAATGTAATGATGCTTTGTATAAAGTTATTTGAAAATGACTTTATTAGTGACAAAGTTGTGGCCCGGACACGGAATTGCTAACGCACCCCCATGGTGATTCAAGTCTTTAAGGTATGGACCTGGAAATTGCGCGCGACACATCCTTTTAATGTAGTGATGATTTGTATAAAGTTATTTGAAAATCGCTTTATTAGTTACCAAGTTATGGCCCGGACACGGAATTGCTAACGGACGGACAGACAGACGGACAGACGATGGAGGCCATAACATAATACGACCCTTCGGGCGTATAAAAAGTTTATCTTGCCTGTATGTGTCAAATACATATTGCAAGTTATATTAAATTGCCTCTGAGCAAAAAAAAAAACAATCATACTAAATGACAGCCAACACTCTTTATGTCCTCATATTCAGCATTCCATTGTGAATAAACACTTAGTGTATCTTTCACCTTAGAGGTAGGGACATGGGTCTTGCACACGACACATTGTCTTGGTATGTTGAAAACATATGGCATTTTCATTTTAAAATCTGTCCATATAAGAGAAAGTCACAGCGCGGACACGACAGCCTATAATTTCCTTCAGGTTGCCATGGCAACCAAAGTTCTGCAAGGAATTATTTTTTTTAACAATTTTGAAAAAGCACCAACCAAGAATCATTCCTATGAAGTTTCATCAAAATTGTCCAAGCGGTTTACGAGAAGATGATTGTAACCAATTGTTGACACTTTTCCTTTAGGTTGCCATGTCAACCAGAGTTCTAAATGGAATTAATTTCTTTGAACAATTTTGAAAAAGCACCAACCAAGGATCATTCCTATGAAGTTTCATCAAAATTGTCAAAGCGGTTTAGGAGAAGAAGATGATTATAACCAATTGTTGACATTTTCCTTTAGGTTGCCATGGCAACCGGGCCAAACAAAATTATGTGAACAAATTTAAGAGAGGTCCATGCAAGGACACTTCAAACCAAATTTGCTGAAGATCTATCAAGGGGTTCATGCGAAGAAAATGTTAAGTTTTTTTACTAATTTTAGCTCTGGTGGCCCTTAAAAGGGGCCAAACAAAATTATTTGAAAAGACCTGACAGAGGCCCATGCTAGGATGCTTCAGACTTGAAGATCCATCAAGCAGTTAATAAGATCAAGTTGTTTAAAGGTTTTTCTGTTATTTGCTCTGGTGACCCCTAAAAGGGGCCAAACAAAACCATTTGAACAAAGTTGAGAAAGGACCATGTAAGGATGCTACATATCAAGTATGGAGTCATTCTGACCTTTACTTTCAGAGGAAAAGATGTTCAGTGACAAGACAATGTAAAAACAAATGACCCATGAGCAAGGCCAATTTGACCCCGGGACAATAATTTGAATACCTTTGGTGTAGGTCCACTAGGTAACACTATATACCAAATATGAAAGCTCTAGGTCTTATATTTTGGAGAAGAGGATTTTTAAAGTTTTATTATATAAGACTATATAAAAACAAATAACTTTCAGGGCGGGGCCAATTTTGACCCTGTGGCAATAATTTGAACAACTTTGATAGAGGTCCACAAGATGATGTTGTATACCAAATATCTAATCTCCTGGCCTTACGGTTCTGGAGAAGAATATTTTTAAAGATTTACTATATAACACTACGTAAAAACAAGGACCCCCTAGGCGGGGTCAATTTTGACCCTGTGGCAATAATTTGAACAAATCTGGTAGAGGTCCACTAGATGATGCTGTATACCAAATATCTAAGCCCTGGGCCTTACAGTTTCGGAGAAGATTTTTAAAGATTTACTATATAACACTATGTAATGAAACTAGTGACCCCTGGGGCGGGGCCATTTTTGACCCCAGGAGAATAATATGAACAAATTTTGTAGAGGACCACTACATGATGACACATACCAATTTTCAAGGTTCTAGGCCTTGTGGTTTTTGAGAAGAAGATTTTCCCTATATAAGTCTATGTAAAACAAGTGACCCCCGGGGCAGGGCCATTTTTGACCCCAGGGGGATAGTTTTAACAATTTTGGTAGAGGACCACTAGATGATGCTATATACCAAATATTAAGGCTCTAGGCCTTGTGGTTTTGAAAAATAAGATTTTTAAAAGTTTTTCCTTTCCGTTGCCATGGCAACCAGAGTTCTGCATGGAATTCAATTCTTTGAACAATTATCAAAGGGGACCACCCAAGGAACATTCCTGTAAAGTTTGGAAGAAATTGGCTAAGCGGTTTATGAGGAGATGTCGTTTAAAGTAAAAGTTTACGGACGGACTGACGACAGACGGACGCCGGACAAATTGTGATCACAAAAAAATATAAAAAATATTTACTTATTAATTATTATAGCACTGCGCATAGTAATATACTTTTCATTTTTTCATTCCCCCCCCTCCCCCCCCCCCCCGGGAATATATGGCATACACAAACCAAACTTATACTCTCAATTGTTTCAAATGAACATTATTATTTATTAACTATTTTGATTCAATTAGCATTCACATTTAGTCAAGTCACCATGATTTGCATTTGAATTTTTGCTATTTGTAACATTAGACATACCTTATATACTTCATTTGTACCAAAATTAAACAAATAACGATCTGTATTATAAGATAGCATAATTTGAAAAAAAAGAAAAAAACAAACTTTTATTACTTAATTAATTGCTTAAACAATAAACATACATTTTTCCATCCTTTTTTATGAAATTCAAAAGCCATTGCATTACTCTTCATATTGACAAACAAGAAATAAAAATAGTTCATGTATGTAATCATCTATTTTATTTAATTTAAACAATCATTTGATATCATTATAATTTAGTTCTTACAAATCATGTAAGTAATTTCACTTTCAATAAATTGAGAGTTAATAAACAGTCACATGACAAATTCCTTTTATTGGATCTTCAATGTCAGATGGAAAGCTATTATTAAGGACCCAAGTGATGTTTGTTCCTGCATCTGAACTGCCTAAATGCAGCCAATTAGAAATTTTGCATTGAATGTTACATATTTGGGTTAATTAAGGGCTATAATCCCTGTCCCGACAATTTTGAAGATAGAACTTAAGAAAAGTTATTGACTGGCTAAAAGAAAAATATAAATTGAGGAATATAGGCAATGTAATCTTTACAGATATACAAAAATGATTCGCAGATACATATTTAGACTTATCGACATTTTACTTAATATCAGGTTCTTACAAATTATTTATAATATTATTCTTCATATACATACACATTATTTAGTAAACAGTACTGTTTCAACAATTCAAACAAATACATAGTTACAAATCAAATGTTGCTGTATTATGGCAAACACTTGGTGTTCTATCAGTACTTTAACTGAACTGGAACCTCAGATCAACCCATAAAGAAATGGAGTCTAGTAACTTCCCACTCGCCTGCCTCTTGGAACAACTGGGCCATGATTTTACCAGTTACCAGTAAGTGTTCTTTTAGACCATCATGTTGGTCAAAAATGTAATCAGACAAATCAAGACTGTCCGTAACTGGAAATCGGACCTGTTTCAATACATAGGCCACACTTTTTTTATCCAACTCCTTCCAAATGATGGGTAGTGACATGGACATTCCTCAATCTAACTTCTGCAGTGACTTCATTCATTCCTTTAGTCAAATACGGACAGTGTGAGCTGTTGAGATAGACAGCTCCTGTGACATCACATTTTATTGTGAAGAATGTCCAGCATAGATGGCTTGTCATCTAATGTAGCTAATATGTCCGCCCGGTCAGCTCAATCGGTAGAGCGTTGGACTCTGAATTGGACATCCCGGGTTCGATTCCCGGGCGGACCAGGTCACCTCTGTTGTGATTGGTTATGAAATCCTTTCTACGACCATTCGCACTGTACCACTGCACCTGGCATGTACAGAAGCTGTCAGTTCCTTGCAGAGGTGAAGGCACCTAGTACTGGTTCTGCCCAGGATAGGTGTGCGGTGGTTGAACTGTCACTCTGGGACCCTTCAATGTGCTCACGCCAGGACCCGGAGTATAAACTACTAACACCACCACCTGGCAGCCTGCTCTGAAGCTTGTCCATAGCCCCATATGTGTGGCCAGTCATCCATTATCCCCATTTTAATGATAATCTGAAAATAATCCCAAGCACATTTATATGCATATTTATTATATCATATCCACTTCTATACACTTATCTTCTCTAGGATGTTCAAACAGGCTTGATGTGACAATACAAAATGTGAAGACAAATAAACAGTGAGATACAACAAGTATATTGAATTTTCTGTCTGATTTAAAATGATTTGTAATATAAACAGGACAGGTGAAACTTCCTATTCAACAAATATCTTTTTTTTATTGTCATTTCCAAGCATTTTTTATGATTAGATTATTTAATATTTCACAACTTAAATACTATCAGGAAGTCATAAGATTAACCATCTATATATATATAATAAATCATATATATATATTTAATATATAAAAACAAGTCATTATACAAATGATATACACACATTAAAAAGGTATTTATACTTCTGAAACACTGTTGCACAAGCCACTGGGCACAAAGAGGTTGATGAAGGTTTTCCTGATGCCCTTTGAGGTTTCCCCACAATAATGAGAAAGATGACCTCTGAGAGAGATGGTGGTTATTTCCTGAAACATTAAATTTATACATGTTGTATATAATTTAAAAAAAGGACACTTGACAATATACAGAATGCTGTACATAAAATTCATAAGTCCTATAAATAAATGCTTTTGAAAAATTCCAGAACATATAAACAGCAAAACCCAAAACCTCTTGATTTTGTTCTCAATTGGCCAACAGGGAAGTATTTTTTTTTTCAAGAATCCATGAAAACCAGTGATATAAAACTGCTGACAAAAAATTAGATCATGCATTTTTCTTTAACTGTTAGTAATAGTTTAACCCACAAAACATTGGCTTTCAAACGAAAATATGCAAATCTGCGATATGATCTATGTCAGCAGTCTTTTATCATTGGTTTGCAGATACTATTAAACCCAAAAATTTGCTCTTTCCAAGACAAAAAAAATAAAAAAGTTGTAAAAACGGTAAATTTGTGAGAGTGCATGCAGCTTTAATAATAATTAATATATTCTTGTAATGAAGCTGTTATGTGCTAAAAATAGAACCCAATGAAAAATAAGCATATCCTAATAAGCCTAGCTTTAATATTATGAAGTATTTACTGAATCAAATAGACATATATAGGCAAATGACTGAAAAGCTACCATAATTAAAGCTGCACTATCACAGATTAAACATTTCGACAACTTTTTAATTTTTGTCTTGGAACAAGCCAATTTTTGCTACAATCCATGGAAACCAGTTAATAAGACTGCTGACAAAAAATTAGATCGCGGATTTTTATATTTAAGTTCATAAATTGATGTTTTATGCATTTTTCTTAAACCGTTAGTAAGGTTTTAAGCTCTAACATTTTCGAAAATATGAAAATCTAAGATCTGTTTTTTTATCAACAATCTTACATCAATGGGTTGCAGATATTTACGCAAAAATTTGCTCTTTCCAAGACAAAAATAAAAAAGTTGTAAAAATGGTAAATCTGTGAGAATGCAGCGTTAAGAGTATTTTTTAAACTTATAATGAAAGTCATTTGCATTTATTTTACATAAGCACGAAAACTAATGTGTTATTTATTCTGAACTCCTTTATAAAAATGTAGGACAAAACATCCCATGTCATTTTTGACTAAGGGGACAAAACACGTCCAACCCATTTAGACAGGGTTGACAAAACAACCCAGATCATTTTGACATGGTGGACAAAATAACCAGGAAAATATTGGCAGTTCAAAAAGTTAAGACCCCCCTCCCATCCTACCAACACTTGAAAGATTAAAACTAATTGGCCATTATCAAGATGTGTTTTATTACCCCCAATAAACACCCTTTTTCACTTAATTTATTAGGTTTAGAAATGTTACTATGGAGATCTTTATCACAGCATAAGGAAGACACAGTGACTTTAATCATAAGGATTTGCTACAAAGCTACAGTACAATATTAAGTTCAGCATTATGATAATCCTTACTTCAAAACACTCTTCTTAAAAAGGTGTTCAAGGCCAAAATCTAATATTCATATTCATTACAGGCTGCTTTGCATGACAATTATTAATTTCAGATATTTGCTTTAAGCAATTTATTTTTAATTATAAAAACACTTTCTCATAGTTTTCATCTTCTTTTTGATATTGACATGTTAATATTAAAGGGGCCTCATTTGTTTTTAATATTTACGTTAGTCTTATATTAAAGCTGCAACCTCACAGATTGAACGTTTTGACAACTTTTTTTTTAAATTTTTGTCTTCGAACAAGCGAATTTTTGCGTAAATATCTGCAAACAGCGATAAAAGACTGCTGACAAAATATCAGATTGCAGCTTTTCATACTTCCATCCAAAATTGATGTTTTATGCATTTTTCTTAAACTGTTAGTAGCAGTTTAAGCTGTAAAACATTAAATTTGGAATGGAAATATCAAATTCTGAAATCTAATCTTTAGTCAGCAGTCTTTTATCACATAAGCAGGTATTTACACAAAGAAATTCTAATACATAAAGTTTAAACAAAAAATAAAAAAGTTGGAAATCAATACATACACAAGTTGACTAACATATATTTTGAATAATAAACCTTAAATTACTTTCCAAAGAATGCATTTAAGGAAAAGTTACTTACTGAAAACAAGACTGTAACAATGCATGTATTTTAAAGTGAAAACGCATATATATTATGTATTTTAAAAATGTAATCCTTTATACTTTTTACTCTTTCTGTTTTTAAAAAGGATGTAACCCTAACCAAATCATTTTATTTTTGGCCCTACTATAACACAATCAAGAATTTAGCCCCACATTCCAGAATGCAGGGCTTAAATTGTGTTATCATTTTGATCACTGACATGACATCATTGACAAAATAAGGATTCAAAAATCTTTGTTTCCGCCCAACTGACCCTATTTTTATCCTTCTGATCCTTTTTTGTTTTTGGTGTTTTGATCAATATGTGCTTTTTTAGTAAAGACCTTAATAATTCCCTGATATAGGTCAGTTTGCCAAAGAAACATGGTCCTAAAAAAAAAAACAGTTACCGTATGCCTACCTTTTTTGATATTTAACTGGAAACTATGAATACTTTTTTTTGGCCTAAGCAACAATTTTTGTTTGAAGCCAGTGTGCATGTGCATACTGTGTATTTTTTTACTTAATTACATTGTATTGTCTGCGAATTACCAATATCAAATCCATTGTCCTATTTAACAGGATAATGGTTTTGATATTGGTCCCATGTATTATCATTATAAAAAGTGTAGGAATTTTATTCAAGACCATTTGCAAGATGTGTCATGTTTGGTGTCAATTAAATATTATGCTTGAATGATCATATTTTATAATTGTCATTGTTAGATATTTAATTTGTATAAAAAAATGAGCAATAATAAAACCTCTAAAGTTTTTTCCTCAGTTGGTAAGAATTACACCTGTTGTTGTTGTTGTTGGGTTAATAAAAGTCTGCTTGCCTATGGCTCCATAAAGGCTTGACCCTGTCACACCCCCTAGTGTGACTGAAACATATTTGTGAGGCCAAAGGGGGATCTATCTTCATTGAATGTCAGTATTTATTTTAGCTCCACCCCTTTTACTTGACCTGGCATCGCCCCTTTCACTGAACCTGACATCTGATTGGCTGAATGAATATGCCTTTTAAAGGTTTCCTTATGACTGACAGCCCCCACCCCCCACAGAGAAAGACTGGTCATTTGAGACAATCACTATCATATTTTGAAAAGGCGGCTATATGCATGACTATGAATTCATAAAAAATTCATGTTCCTTATACTATGAAAATTTTGGAAGAAATACATGACTGTCAATTTAGAATTGAACTTAATTTCCATGTAAATATCCTTAAATTGTATAACATGTCGAAGGCAAACTACATTTTCACAGATTGATACAATTGCTAAAAGACATGTTCATTTTTTCAAGATAATGACATTAATAGAAGGTTTCTACTTTGTGTAAGGTTTTCTGAATTTAAACATTTTTTTTTGTCTTCAAGTCTCTTAACATTACCAAATAAAAAGAACTGTCCTCCAGTTTGTATTATGTAGAATAAGATGTAATTTGGAAGTAACTGTAATTTGTTACAAAGATGGTTTAACCAAAACTTAATGAAAATCCCACATTGATTTTGTGCATTTATATATATATATATATATATATATATATATATATATATATATATATATATATATTAATACATATAGCCCGGAATAGTTGTAGCCCGGAATTATAGCTATTCTAGTTTTTCCGACCTAATCCTCCGGTACAAACAAAATTAAACCGTTGTAATATACACACATTACTTCGGAAACAATAGAGTCATTGGACTGTTACATGAATTTCAATAGCTCGAAATTCACCTTTTATTTGTTACTTCCGGGCTATATGTATTAACATAACAGGGTTTTCCCATGCTGGTACAAATAAAAGGCGAATTTCGAGCTATTGAAATTCGTGTAACAGTCCAATGACTCTATTGTTTCCTACGTATAATTCCGGGCTACAACTATTAAGAGCATATACTATCACACTCATCTGATATATTGGGGATTAAATTTATGTACCAGTACATTATCTTACAGAATGATAGTGATAGTCATTATCAAATTATTACCCTGATTAATAAGTAAGTTGTTGAGTGAAAACTATTTTTAAATTGAGACAATAAGGTGGATGACATGTTAAGTTATTGAAAGCTTTGAAGATTTTATACAAAAGTTATAAGTTGTCTCAATTTATGATTTCGAAAACCATTAAATTGGCAGGCCTAAGCATCATGAGCCACTCACAGACTTTGATGGAATTGGTAAAAGACAAAAAATAAATATTTACTTTCTTAGTGTTGCAATGCAAAAGATACTGGGCCTACTTTCTATCGAGTAAAACATTCTTAATATATATTTAGCTTTTTTCCATTTGCCAAATAATGGAAAATTATTTGAACTTGATTTTGAAAAATAATTATTTTCTATCCTGACTATATAATTATTTAGTCTTTAAAACAGACTCTCTTCCTTTTAAACTCTAAAATATCTTTAAAAATAAAATACATTTAAACCCATTAAGATTTAATTAATTATTTAAACAGGCCAGTCTGCACTGCCTTTTCAGTAAGGATTTTAGTCAAAATCATATCTTCGTAAGAACAAGACAGTACACCATAGGTAATTATGACCCCCCCCCCCATAATTATGCATATTATGCATATTTGTATACATGTATTAGCTAGACAATATACAACGATAAGTGTATTGTATATATTAGTGAGCAAATAAATGCATTAATAAATAAATAAATACAGATTTATACTGGTAAATAGATTTATAAATATAAATATTTTAGGAAAGATAAACATTAGATAAAAAATATTATCAAAGCCTTTTTAGCCATATTGTATTGGCTGGTGGGGTTACTCAAAATTACCGTGCATGGTCCGCTTACAACCAATTAAATATTTTCAATAGCTCTGAGAATGATTCATACAATCTTTGATATGATGTCAGTTTTTTTTACATGGCATGGCTTGACTTGATCAATATAAATTTTATATTATATGACTTGCACAATTCACATGAACTTTCATATATATCCTTTAAGTTTTGTGTGATAATAGATCTTTGATCTAAATTTGTGATTCAAAACTTAAAGATACATATATATATATATTTACTGCTTCGGAATCACACTTTACACACAAGACATGTTAAAATAGATTATTGTACTCACTGTTTTTTAATTTAAGTTATTCATCAAACTCTGTCACTCTAGCTGTCTCTGTATTATCAGCATCACACATCAACTAAAACAAAAAATAATAAGAATTATAACAAGAAAGGTTCAAGTAGTTAGAAAATATATGGGCTGTCATTGCACATATAATATAACAATTTACCATGATTCCATGAAATATTTTTACAAACTAGCAAACCTGAACTCCTTTGTATTTTTTTACATCTTTGTGAGATTTTGCATAAAGCATCTATCTAATTCTTTGTTAATTTACCACATTAAAATTTATTGATTAACTGTACTTTTATTTATTTTATAAATATCTTATATGTTGTGCACCAGTCAATTGTAACCCTGGCGCCCCCAGGTCCAGGGAATAGCGGGGACTTTGACTTTCGGTCCAGCCAACCCTGGGTCTAATCCCCTCCCCTGCGGGAACGAACTGATGGTAAAACCCCGGCCAAATGCCCCTGCACACCAGAGACTCTATATAAGGCCCAATCTCAGCTAAATTTGGCTCAAAGACAAAACCACTGCGGTCACCCGGCCCTGCGTGGCCACATAGAAAGTAAAAACACGGCCCATTTCCCCGACTATTCCCAGTATACCCCCAGACCGGGGGGTGTGCGTGGTTAGTAACCGTTACAATTGACTGGTGCATTGGTTATAATAACTGAGAGGCCTCAAAGATGCTCACATGACTGTGACCTTTTTGACCTTTTAGCAGATTAGAACAAAGAAAGGATTTTTAAGAAATATACTCAATGAAACAGAGTGAAACTTTATTCAGGGGCTATACACCGTATGATGAAATAGCGAAAGAAGAGAAAATTGTCGAAAACTGACATGAATTTGGTATCAATGTGTACAATGCATTGAAACTAACTAACTGAAGTACCACATAGTTTACAATTAATTGATTTTTCACATTTTTTTTCCATTAAAAAAGATTACTAGGTGGGTATACCTAGTATAATTAATTTTTATGTGTGATTGGCTAGTCGATGTTATCACTTAATGTTACCAAGCTAGGTATATATTAAATCAAATAAACAAATGTAAACTTTCATAGCAGTGGATACAACACTGGACTGCAATTTTGGCGACCACAGTTTGAACCCGGTCTCTGTTATTTTTTCTTTACATTTTGATATTTTTTTTACCAATTATGATATCAAAAGGATAAACATTTTATTGAATAATTGTCCTGTATACTGGGACTGACCCTACTGTTTGTATAGTCCATTGGTTAAAGAAAATAGATTAAAAAAGAGAAAAAAATAATTGTAAAGTGTGTGTTTAAGGTAGCACTACCCTAATGAAAACCTCCACTTGAAATGCTTCATTTTAATGTTTTATCCTTTATTGTTAAGCACATACCTACACATCTTTTGTGGGTTCATGTGAGCAGTTCAACTTCAAAGCAACCCAGAAGCTGACATACATGCCATATCCCCCGGAGGGGGAAAAATCCCCCGGAATTTCGACCCATCCCCCGGTCTCCCGGAGGGGGATGAAAATCCCCCGAAATTAAAAAAAGTGTGTTAATTACGCAAAATTATCACAGGGTTTAATTATATATGCCTGTTTGCAGTTATAATGCCCTTCTTGTCTTAATTGGATTATCAACTGATGGTGTGTTTTAACAACACCAATTGGGTGACACTTAATAAGTCAGCAGGGCACATTTCATGCATTGTTTTGATTGAAACTGTCAGAATTTGCATAAGAAATGTCAATTAGACTGGTCAGATAAAAGGACGATTTTCATTGGTTAAAACTATAGGTTTTATCCAATCAGAGAGGATGTAACAAATTAAAGTGTTTAAACATGTGTCATTGTCATCAAAATGATTTATG
This sequence comes from Mya arenaria, assembly GCF_026914265.1. Lineage (NCBI taxonomy): Eukaryota > Metazoa > Mollusca > Bivalvia > Myida > Myidae > Mya > Mya arenaria. The sequence goes on from NC_069132.1 coordinate 42,214,125, forward strand.
ATTTAAAGGTGACAGTACATTATTTGGTAAAGAAAAGGATTAAAATAACTAATAGACAATGCTGTTCTTTGTTATGACCCACTAATATGTTTACATACATGACATGACCTTCATCTCAAATATCGGAAAATAACAGAACTTCCAGAAGAGAAACTGCAAGTAGACAATTCGGATGAAATGACTTTTATTTATTTTAATATTATGGTGGTGATGTTTTTTTATTTTTTGATGAATGCCAAAAGATGATATGTTTATGAACTTAAACAATAAATTATGCATTTGCTTTTTATCAGAAGCAAACAAATCTGACTATTTGGGAATTGAAATGAAAAATATTGATAAATCATTCCATTCTCTCTATTAGTCTGAAAGTCATCATTTATGATCATAATGAGCAGATTTTGTATCCAATTTTAGAGGAAGGTAAGCCCATTAAATTGTCTCTGAAACATATTTTTCTGTGAAGTATTCTATTTTGCATTGAGTGCTTTTATTATGCAATATGGCTGTTTCTCATTAAAATATAGATGAAGTGCTGGAAAAAGGGGTAGACAAGGTAAATTGGCACGTGTGTCATGCCCGTAATGCTACATGGCGATGATGAAAATTCTCTGGTATGTGACCCAAATTCCCTTAAATTCTGGACATAATCCCCTCGGGAGTCTTTCAAAATTATGGCAATTTGTTTTTTTGTACTTGCGTCTTAAAATACTCTGAAATTTTGTCAAATTAGACCTGCTAAAAAAAAACCCTGAATACTACCAAAATCCCCCTGAATTTTCAGACTTTTGAACATTAATCCCCCTGAATGGTCTCAAGAAAATATGGCATGTTTGGAAGCATCTTTTTATTTTCCATTTCATTAGCTTACATTTTTCAACAGTAGTTTTATTAGAAAATAGTTATTTTCTTATACCGAAGGTAAAACATACTGTTGTTTTTTTTTGCATAATGTTCCTAAAAGTTTAAAGATATTTCATATTGATAAGGAACAGGTCATGAGTATTTTTTTAACTTGTTGATTTCGCTGTAAAATGACATTCACAAGCTAAATCTTAGTAGACCAAAGAATTGTTTACGGATTTTTGTATCTTTTTTGATATGGCAAATCCTTCACATACAAATTGTTTAGTATCAAAAGTGGGTAGTTATTCCGATCGGGATTCTGGGTTAAAGCATTTAACATCTCAAAAATATCATAAAACAAGAAATATTACCAGATTATGTAATTTTATATCAGTTCCATACATAAAAATGTCATATCCTATGAATAATTATGAGTTTGACGTTTATTTTTCATTTCTTGCTGTCAAAACATAGCGATATATACATGAAGGGCACCTGCAAGGCTTCAGGGCACAATTTTTAAACAATTGGAACATTTCGGCCATGGCTGAGTTGTTACGATTGTATTTACGAGGTCTATCTAGAAGCTTGTCAGTGGTGGCCGAGTTATTACGATTGGGTCGAGTTGTTCCGCTTGGCATAATTGTTGTCTGTGTCAGTCAACTTTTGTTTTATTGGAAAGGTAAATAATGTGTTTTAATGCAAAATAACTTTTCACTTACATGGTAAAGTATGAATATAAACCTTTATGATCAATTTAAACCATAAAATACTTCACTTAATACAATTTCAATATTTTTCAAAACACCCCCGGTTTTTGCACAAGCCCGTTTAGACGTTACTGGCTAAGGTCACAAATCCGAACACTTTCTGATGTTTTTTACAATTATCTTGGAGAGTTTATGTTGTAGTAAGTTAAACTTTCGTATGAAACATCTTTGGTTCATGTGAAAACAGCTGTCAAAATACAGATTCACGATCTCGTCAATATTATGTCGAAAATCGTTCAATTTTATGGATAGTAAATCACCCTTCAAAATACGCTATGGAGGGCACAAATACCGAACACTTGAAAAGCGAAAATACATGGTCATACAATTATAATTAAAAAGTATGCTATAATAAATAAATGGCATTTTTTAGAAAAATGCTTAACAAAACAAGATGAAACTTCGCAAGTGTGACCAAGGCAAGCCTCTGTATTGATCTAGATCATCGAATAATCGATCACGGTAAACAAACGCGTGTTTTAGCCGGTGTTCAGGATTTGTGCCCTGTTAGGAAATGTACCGTCAACCAGTAAGGATTGGAAGAATGTATTACACGTCTATAATTTTAGACTGGGGGGCGGGGGGGGGGGAGCTACAATAATAAGCGATTAGGGATACTTTTTTTATTATTTTGACATTTCATGTGTATCCCTGTAACTGCCATAGTCTTAAAATCGTCAAAAGACCCATTGACGGTCATTTAGGTGGACTATGGGGGGGGGGGGGGCATGGTTACAATTGACTGGTGCAACCACTGGGACACCATTTTTTATTATTTTGATATTTCTTAAAATACTCGTTGACGGCTATTTAGGCAGAGTAGCCCCACTCCCTGTCGAAGTGTGGATAAGAAGAGGACTGTTTCAAGTGAACGTTCTTTACGAGATGTCCTACTTATTGACTGTTTATATATTCAAAAATCAAGACAAAAAATTAAATGGAAAAGAATAAATGACTTACCAATGGGTGTTTGAGATATCCATTTGGCACCACTTTAGTGCCATTCATCGCTCTTCAAAGCTCCATAAAACAAAATCATTCGTCTAACACATTCCCGACATCTTAACACAGATGGTATTGATTACTGTGACATCTTGGTGTTAAACCGGTTTGAAGGTGCATTCACTCGAGTAATAAAGTCAAAGATGCACTCTTAAGTACTGCCAGATAAGGTTTACCACAATTAATAATGTTGTTTCAATATTCCTAAAAGAATGAATAAATGTCGAAAACAATGGTTCTTATGAAGGATATCGAGTTAAATTTGAAAGAAATGAGCATGAAACACGGTATTTCTACCTTATGAGACTATAGTAGACCACAATAAATCTTATAGCATTTACCAATCATTTAATATTTTTTGCGCTTTCTGCTATTAAAAACACGGTTACAATCTTGTTATCAGTAATAAATATTTTCAATAAATGCATTATTTAGTATGTAGTTAAAGGTTTATCAGTCACAATTGATGTTTGTTATATATGTGTATGTATTGATTTTGAATAACAGTGTCACTAAACAAAAAATAAACAAATTTACGCAATTTCACAACCTTTTTTCCAGTTCTTCTGGATTACCCTGTATCCCCTGCCTCGAAACGAAAAGTTAACTTGGACGACATCGGTACGTTGTGGTTGGGGGGGGGGTCACCCCCCCCCCCCCCCCTCCTTCTGGCCACTAGTGCAATTGCAAAATTAATTTTGATGCGTGAGGGATATACTTAAGCGACGATGTTAACCATTGCTTCAATATTTATGCATGCATATATGTACTTGTTGGCATTTTGGGTGCCTCATTTCTACATCAAAAATGCTCAACCAGGTATGAGTTTATTGTATAAGTTATAGCTCGTAGTTTGTAAAATGTGGTTCTTTAGCAAATTTGTTTTAAATACGAAATAAAAGGTGTTGCTTCCAAGGTATGCATGATCAAAATATCCATAAATTATGTATGAGTCCTTTTTGCTGAGTGGTTATGCTATTTATTTGTCCATGACGTAAAAAGCGTAGGTTCACCCCTGATTAAAACAAGACTTTATTTTCATACTTTCATTGTATTTTGTTCTGCAATTTCAGTATCAAAGAGTTAACTAATTATTTCAGACACATTACCTGGAAAATGATTATTTGGTGCCAATGAGGTACGAGTCCCTTTAAGAATGACAAAGTGTTTTTACAATCAGCTAGATAACAAGTTCATTTTTTCCACATATACAAGATGATTTACAAGTAATCATCATATGTGTATTTTTGCTTCACTGCTATCTTGTAGGATGACTGGCTTATATACTACTACCGGGTATGTAGTAAAGTGACAACATGGCATTAATTACCAATAGCGTTTATTTTGTAATGCAAAATTCACCAGCCTTACATGTTTGTACAGTTCGATATTTTTTTCTAAAACATATACTAGTATTACTGTTTGAGGAAGGCATTGGCACATGATGCATGTTAACATTCTAAAATGCCTTGCAGCATTTTTAATGGTGTTTAGCTTGGACCAGCTCAAAACCAAATAATAGGGGTTGGAAAGTCTTTGGTTTAGGAGTTAAAAAGTCTTTAATATGGTTATTAAAATAATTCAACTAGGGGTTGAAAAGTCTTTGTTATAGGAGTTAAAAAGTCCAAACAGGTAGGGGTTGAAAAGTCTTTGAAATAAGGGTTTAAAAGTCTAAGGGTTGAAAACTGAAAAGTGTTCTTTTTTAGAAGGGTTAAAAAGCCTCTTGGGGTTGAAAGGTCCTGCTCCCCTGCAGAACAGTGTGTATGAAATAAACTATTATCTTAGGTAAAACATTTCATATGGATTTCCATCAATTAATTACATCTTCATTAAAAATCAAGAAAATGGTACATTTTCTGTGTAAAGGTACTGACAACCGAAATAACATTTTCAAGCGTAAAAGTGAGTATAGCTTTGAAAAAATGAATAAGTTCTTAGTCGTTTGTAACCACAACTTAATCGATTAAAAATGGCGTCTGAGGAGATGAAACTAGTGTAAAGATATTTAAAAAATGGAATTTGTGTCACTGGTTGAGTAAGAATACTTCAGGTAATTTTTTATATGATTTATTGCATTCAAATTCATTAAAAGATGCTTAAATCTTATCGCTAAGATATCAGCACAGAAGTATTAGCTTGAAATTGGATGGATACAATGTCAGGACACAGGTAAACAATAAAACAAAACTTCAAATATATTCCTTAATAAATAAATAGGTGTTCTTTTAAGAGATTTAGGAAAGTTGAAATATTTTCCCATTAAAATTTATTGCCAGAACCTCCAATTGGATTAAGCCCATTGCCAATGTTACCAATTGGAAGATTCCAATGGGACAATGTTCCAATTGGAGTTTTCCAATTTCCTGACTTTTCCCATATTGAATTGTGGGAAATATCCAATTGGAAAAAATGGTCGACGGGATTTTTTTTTACAAAAAATGATAAAAAGTACTATAAACGCACTTTTTCTAGATAACATTATAACCATTAATAATAATGATTGTTATTAATCACTAATTCCTTTTTTGAAAATGTGGGAGAATTTTCCAACAAAAAATGTTGGGCTGATTTTCCAATTGGAAAAACCATTTTTCCAATGGGAAGGCCATTTTCCAATGGGACTCCCATTGGAAAAGTTGACTTTAAATGCCAAAAAAACATATTTCTAAATTAAATTTCAGGAAACAAAAAATATCTCTTATTAGTATTACCTAACACATTTTAAAAATACAAAAATAAAAAACATTGGGTGAAAAATAAAAAAAATAAGTTTGCAAAAATTCCGGATTTGCAAACTTAATCCGGATGCTGTTTTAATTGATTTAACGCTTATCACTGATAAAATGTTTCAGTATACTTTATAAGACATGTTTTCAATCTTTTATACATAACTAACTCGTGTAGACATGCAAATATTTCCTAATAGTATATAAGATTTATCAGTGAGAGTACTCATTTGGATAGCAATATGTAAATTAGTACAATACTCTTCAAACTTTTTGGAACGCTGCATGGTTATATATATTAATTGCCTCATATGTTCAAGCAAAACATAAAGCACTGCTCACGGCATCTTCATATCTGCCCAAACACTTACAAATCGGAAGCCAAAAATGTACTTAAAGTTCTATCAAAAACCCGTATATTTATGATGTTGAATTTTACTTAACATTGGTAATATCTAATATCAACTTAAGTGGATTTCAGAGTTCATGAAGCATCATGATAGAATTATGCTTAGCATGTCAATGAGAAAGGATACTATCTGAATATTGTGAAATGGGTCGTCAGTCAAGGTGTTGAATGGAACATAACGATGGAATGACTTGACAAGAAAATCCTTTCCTGAAAAAACTAATCACATTTGTTTGCAAGTAGCTCAGTATTATTATAGAACCCAAATATCGATACTGCCTGCCGTAGCTGATACAACAATTCACTACAATAAACATTGGCAGTGACCCATACATATACATGTTTCAAATATGTTAGCCACTTTAGGGCTTATCCACGTTGCTTATCCTTTATCATAGTATCGTTTATCTACATTCACAATCAATTAATACACTATTTAGCATTTAATTGTAAGTAAGATAACTGTATCTTTAACATGTATCAAAATTTTTATCATCTCTGTTTTATCATAGAAAAACTTCTTACCAAGACATAATAGAATATTCCTATAGTTTACGAAAACTCATATAAATGTATGCAATCCAAAACAATACATTTTGTGAACAAAGCAACTGTCGCTGATCAAGTATTATATATCAGGATTAGATTTTAATGATGAATAGTTTTTTAATTATTCGTGCTTGAATCGCTTATGCCTTTAACACTTCATGTGCCTTTCATTAATTAAAAAAGAACATTTTACTTGAGCCTTGCTGTCATTTATTGATGCCATTAGTTATTATCAAAACGCATTATGTATATCTTTGACGTTGCCTAGGCAGCGTTTCACTGATATTCTAATTTTCATTGCACTAGCAGTTTTCTCTTGAATTTATTACAACTAGCGTTTGTGTGTTCAGAGAAGCTTCCTTTCGGTGGATTAAAAATGGTACTTTAACAAACAAAATATTCTCAACCTAAAGATGCCAAATGCTTTCCCCTTAATTTCAGGCTATTTGAAACGGAACCGCAAATGAAGACGATATTTCCAAAGATTGTGCAAATGAACCATGACAACAAGCTGGAGACAAACATTGACAAAGATATGTTACAACGGCACGCAGTCACCGTGATGGAAGGGCTAGGGGCTGCTGTGGAAAGTTTGGACGACTCAAGATTTCTAAATAGTGTTTTAATCTCTATCGGCCAAACCCACGTGCAACGACAAGTCAAACCGCACATGGTCAAGGTTGGTTAAGTAATATATTATATTAGAAATTAAGTCATTTTAAGATTGAGTGTGACAATTTAAAGCAATTGTGATATCAACTTAAATGGAGTTCATTTCCATCGATAGAAATAATAAGTACTTTACAAATAAAGTGTCATAATGTAGTTTTTGGAAAGCTAACATTTCTCAACTTTTGTTTTGAATCTCTTCCTAATACGTTTCGAAATGGCTTACAAATACTTAAACGGATTATGCGTAAGACTTTAGAGTTTATTTGATTAAGCTAATAATTAGATCAATTCTAAATGTTTCAGAGCAATCTGTTGGACTATTTTACTGCATTCATATATACTCATTTCAACATAATGTGCAAATGTTTATTCCAAACGCTTAAAATATCCAGAAAGGTTGTTCTCATTAAAATAAAATACCAGACATTTTAAATTTGTTTTTAGATATTTTAACACGATACAGTCAATCGTGTGCATATCATCTCATATTGCAGATTAAACGATTGCAAACAGGATTTGAAAAATCGGATGCCATTTAAAAAAAAACTGTCCGTTATAATTAAAGCCCTGTCGTGTTTCTCAGCAGCATGTCCCATAAGCCAAACATGCATAGGCAACTGTGAATAATCATTTCTCATGACATCGTTACTCATAAGTATCAACTTTTAAATGAGTCTGTGACTGACGTCTGTGAAATGTCGATATTTACAAAATCCCATGTACTTGTTATTAGTTTGTTACAAACCGCGAATTAATTTTACAAACAAAGGTACCTTTTGAAACATACACAAAGACAATGTGTTATTTTTTTAACTTAAGATAAATGTAAAACATTACAGTTTTGTTTAACACGTCCGTGTTTTGAAGCTAATGCAATAGCTTGGGTGTTGTTCTTTCGGATTTCTCTTCGATCAAATTTTTCATTTTTCTAAAACTTAAGTACTTCAATGTTATGTAGCCTAAAAGTTATCTAAAACTTTACCAATATTTTTGGAGTAAAAAGTCGATTATCATACTGATAGTAACAAAAATAGTTTTAACTAACAGATCAGCGTGCATCGAGGAAAATTGTGACGATTTTACAAGAGTATGGTTAATCGAATCGTGACAATTTTAACATGTGATAAAACGTTTTCTGTTTGTTTCAGAAATTATGGCCTTCCCTCAACTATGGTCTCCAAGAAGTGCTTGAAGAATATTATACGAAAAGTGTTGAAGAAGCGTGGAAAACAGTGTATGACTATATCTGTGTCTATATGAAGTTGGGAATGGAAAATCCAGACATTGATCCCGACAATACCAGCGAAATTGGCAGATAACAAACAAGATACAATTAATTTGGTCATTTATTGTTTTACTTACCTGTGTGTCATTGCCATTGTAAGGAACTTGATGTGTGCATAATATTAGTTATTATTTACAGAACAAAATCTTATTTAAAGGTTCTTTGTATCATGTCATATCAAAGTTGCGGCACAACTTTTGTCATAAATTTGACTTTGAAAGATAGAAATGTTTACGATTATATGAATGCACAATAATAGCGTTAACGAGTATCATGCATTTTTTCATAAAAGGGAACAAAAGGGCTTTCTCAAAGCCGTATTCGCTTTTTTGTTGTTTAAATGGGTTAATCAAAATATGACTTTAGATGATATACTAACTGAAAGCAATATATATGCATGTAGTTTATATATTAAAGTATAAACCTCATGAACACATAAGTATTAAACATGACGAGCTGAACATACAACCCATCCAGTATAACACAAATGACAACGAAGTGATAACATTCTTTCACAAGAACGAATCGCGATGAAACTGATCTGATCGGAACAATTTTTCAAATATTTTTCTCTCGATAATGTCAATCTCGTTGTATTTGTAGCGGAATACTTATCACGTCAAAAGTGAGATTTTACCCTGTCATGACAGGGCAAGGAAATTAACATGGAAGCTATTTCCGAAAAATGTCTGTTTTGTCATTTCACATTCTATATTTGTTCCTTTTTCTGTAAGAGGGTGCAGTCTAACGAGGCTTTGACTCTCGTTCTGTTAAAATAAAACAAAACAAACTTAGAAATAGTAAAAAAGACAAAACAGTGCTATTGACTGATTAATTGTGACTAGGATTATATGTATATGTCACGCTTTATGTCATAGTTACGTACTTTTTAGTTTGCATTACTTAAATATCTTAACACAGTAACTGTAACTGTATCTGGCTATATTTTAACAGGCCTTTCTATGTATTGTGTTGTGATCTTCGTTGAATGAGTTAAAACACTATTTTTTAAAGCGATACAAAGTCAAACGCCATCATGTATTCGATGAGATGTGAACGTTTTTCGCTCAACAGAAGCGTCTTTTAACGATCATTCCCACATTGTAAACATACATCTAATTGAACGCTTGAAATTGACTATGCTTTAAAAGAGAATATTAGGCAAAAACTCTTAAGTTGATTTCCTAACATTTGAGAAGTCATATGAGAAGTTATTTTCTCATGAAAGTTAACATTCGTTGAAATATATGAAAATGACGTATTTAAGTCTTAAGTAAGTTACAGACTCATATTATTAGTGAGCTTCGTAGCTTAGAATAGCGACTAAACTTAGGACATTACTTTAAATAGTTTATGAACACCGACAAAGGATAGGATCTGAATACCACCATGAGCAGATTATAATCTACATAAAAATATCAGCTGAGTCTATTATGCTTATCTGCGCTCCATTACTTACCTTATATGGACGTAACCAGAATTGGCCAGTAAACATTACTAATGCACTTTTTACTTAGGTGGACAAGCACAAAATAAAATCGTCATGTTCTGGGTTATTCGTAAAATAATACGCAATACATACATACAGAGACACACAAACAATTCCAACAGCCAAAGCCGGGCTTTGATTGTGTCAACTCCGTCTCGCAATGTGCAAGCTTTACACTCTGACTAAGAAAACATAATAATTTCAAACGCTACATCAAAATTTGGTGAGAACATGGTCCAGATGCGTTTAGGCACGACACAAATATTATCGAACAGTTAAAATGGACATTGTCGTTAGAGTGAGTATAATCAGAGTATGACTTTTCATTCGTTTAACCTTACTGTACTATAACCTGGAACGTTAATATGGAAAAATAACCTCAGAACATGGCCAGACAAGACCATTTGGCAATTGAGAAGATTTAGATTAGTCGAGATAGATGAACAAGATACACATACTAGATGATTAAATCCAATTACTTCAATAGTGTCTGTGCAGGGCTTACTTAAGATTATGTTCTCTGCATTCCGTTAACACAGTTCAATCGTAATTGGTCCAATGGGTCAGTAGAAACTACGTTGGATAGCCCAGTATTACAAAACGAACACATGTTTCGGCAAAATAGGTTTTGTTTGAAATGTATTCATAAATATGATTTTTAGCAGAGTGAAAATAGACTTTCCTTAAATATTTGACATGCATTTGATTGTAGTTCAAAAATATTCCCAACAAACTAAGAACTATAAGAAAAGTTGCATATTACAATATGGCAATACATTTTAAGCTAGCATTTGTACGACTATATATTATAATTCGTATAAGTAATGCACGGTATGATCTATCCTCTATTTATCTTAGTTTTTTTTTGTTGATCGATCGCCGCTGATCCTCACGGTATTGTATTCCATTTAAAGACAAATTGAATTTTCTACTGACCTCGTTAACATTATTTCCGAGAATAATGATATACAGTGAAACAAATTAATATACCTTTGTCAAGTAATCTTAGTGTCATCTTCAGGAACATGCAGAAGACATATTCTGTCCCAATTGCTTAAGATCATAAGTATACTGCATAAGTATTGTAGATGGAATACTTTGTTGATTATGAGTTAACTGTATACTTTGGTATACAATGTATTACATAAATATAACAGTTTACTATTTTTTCAACAGTAACCAATTCTACATTTTTCAAAAACAAAGCGAGTACACTGCTAATTAACATAATTCGCCTGCTAGCGACTCAGTCCGAATGTCGAGCTATTTTTGGTAATTCAATTAATAAGTTTTGAACTAAATGATTTACCTCGATAAAATGAATTGAGCTGAGATGCATAATTCATCGTATTAAATTCATTTCATGAAAATGTCATATAATGCACTCTTAATGTTATTATTGTGAAGTTATACCGTTTTTAAAATCCTACCATTCTTTTTAAAGTTCAAATCATTTGACAAAAACCTAAGATAAATGCAATTGCATTTTGACATTGAGATTGGCTCTTTTAATGGCACTGTCGTACTTTGAAAATTGGTACCATTTAAGAGGGTATATTTGCCACAGTGACTGGCGATATAAACTTATTTAAATACAAATTCAACCTCATAAAAGTGACTAGGACATTAAACTTTATAAATGATCACTATCATTGTATATGAAGCATTCAGTAAGTATAGCCTCACAGTCGAAAACCCTCGAAATAAGTCAATACATTTAGATGTTATTCAATATAGTTTGCGATTGTCCCCAAAACACACGTACTTTCTTCCTGAATTTTTTCTTAACCAAGACAGGTCTAATTTGAAATGTGTCCAAAAAACTCATTCTCAAGAAAAGTTAAAAAGCCTTTCTTTTAAATATTTGTCATTGAATGTAATTCAATAGAAGTGCGAAAAATCTATTGAATTTTTACTGACCATGTTAACATTTATTCCGAGAAAATTGATTTACAGTGGCCCAAATTATGGCTTTGCCAAGTAATCTCAGTGTCATTTTGAGGAACACGAACAAGACATATTCTATCACAATTGCTTAAAATCAGAAGACTCGGTTAATGATTAGCATTTGCAGATGGACTACTGTGCGGATACAGAGCTAATTGTTTATTTAAGTATATGCAATGTATGAAATAAGTATAACAATATAGTACTATTTACTATCCAGAATTAGCAATTCTACATTTTTCATAAACAAAGTTAGATAGCTCATTGGAATGCAATCGCCTTTTAGCGACATAGTCCGAATGTTGAGCTATATTGTTGGTAAGTCAAAGCATACGTTTTAAGGAATAAGAAATAAATGATGTCATCATTGATTGAAGGCAAAAAGAGTTTGGTTTATTAAAGTATGTAATCAATATCATAAAGGTGACTTGAACACTATACATCATTAATGATAAGTGTCATTGTATAAGAAGCATTGAACAAGTATAGCAATGCGGTTAAATTGTATCCAATAGTCTTATTTGTACACTACTTTTGAATATATCCGTAATAGTAACAAAGAACTGTTTTGTGAGAATTCAACAGCTGGATTTTGACAAACCGGAAGAAACTCTATATCACCGGTAATGTCCTGCGATAGTTTGCCGTCGGGTTACTTGTCTTAGAAGTTCCTCCTCTTTTTAAGGAGGTGTATAGCAATGTAAGGACAAAAACTTCCTTGCAGCCAAACTTTTACTTTGTATGATGTCGACAACACAATGGTTTGAAATATTTGAATTAAAAACACTTAAGTTAATAAGTTAATAAAATTATTTGAATTCAATGTGTGATTGAAAGAACGTCCACTTGTGCTAACATATAGAAAATATACGTTACATTTAATAGCAGATGTAACACAATAGAAGCTTCGATCTGTGTGATAAAAATAGACAGAAATACACTTTAACGTTTTTTGTCGGAAATAATCCTTCATGTTTAATTATGATTTTTCATGACAAAATGGCAAAAAGAGTGATTTCACTTGATCTGGTAATGTATGCGTTTCAAGCGTGCGAAATCCTTTGGTGGTAGAATTCATGTTGAACCATTTTTAAAAGCAGAATGAATTGTTTGAACGTATGGCCATAAAACATTTTGATCGAGGAAGACCAGTGGCATCAAATTCGCGAACGCTGCATTCTAAGTATTTGAAATTATGATTATTGTTATCTGGTGCAAAGTGGAAATCTTCTAGTGAACTTATCATTACTATCAATGAACAATTTTAAACTTACCGACACTGTAGTATTGTGATGAAGATCAGCAGAATCTCTCCACAGTCATGTATTCGTTTCTTTGCAAAGTTATGGTTTTCATGCTAAATATTCTTTAATTCAATAGCAATGTAGCATTGATTCCATAATTTATTTGTTTATTCAAAGAAGGCTTTGATTCGTGTTTGTTATCAGTACCTCAGTACCTGTGCATGAATGGCACTTTGAGACGGACATTGAAAACAGTGCTCAGCAAGCATGCAAAATTACCATTTTCAAGGTTGTGACTTATTTTCCCCAAAGACTTAGCCTTCGTAATCAATTCACAAGTCTTGTCAATGAATCCCATTGGGAATATAAAACCTCTTGACCGAGTTATGTAATTTGTTTTACGACTAGAAATTTAAAGACAACCATTGCTGACATTTCTTGAAAGAAACGAACACTCAATCGACACTGTAGAAATCAAAAACTTTGTAAGTACAGTCACAAAGCCCTTGTAGGAAAATTAAGCCCTTAATCGTAGGTATGTGAGCAGTGTTCATGTATTGCGATGTACAACACCACCTGATGTGTTACATATTTTCTCAAGTTATTTTAACGAACAAATACAAGATATCTCAATATATTTCTTACAATATGACACTTATATAATAAGTATGGTTCAAATCCGGCACAAATATATTTTGACTGCGTATGTTACCTATTTCGGAAAGCGTTTTACAATGAATATCAGCTACTGCATAAAGCAACACATATCCGGTCCAATCATGAATTAATGTGTATGACATAAAGGAGTTAAAATTTTCTGTTTTTTTTTTTTTGCTGGAACGCCTTTTCCACCAGAAACATGATAAAATATTTAAATAAGAAACAACAAATCGCGTTCTATTTGCTGAGGCATACGCGTCGAGAGTGAGATTTTACTCGTGAAAAACGTTCAGTTTTAAAAAAGTAATATTAAGAGCGTTTTTAGGATTTCAGTAAAAGCCAAAGTTTCCTTTAAGACTTTTTTCAAAATTAGAGGAGCTTTCTAAAGGTGTTTTTCCGCCGATCGTCTGCATAAAGCTACCCGTTGTGTTCCTCATGACAGTGACTGCTTCATGGCTTTAAATTGTCACACCTGTACCGAGGTCTTGAAATCCGTCCTAATTATCTTACACAAAAGTGCTACGCCTTCTAGCGTATTTACTCAGCATGTCTTGATCTAATAAAAAATTGAGTCATTCTGAAATATATTCGTTACATATATCGACACTGTTTTAAATAAGCTGGTATTTACGTGGTAGACATACCCAGTATATATCAAATTGGTAAAGACGCAACAACTGTGAAAGATACATGTCTCGTAAGCAATGTAATACATAAGTAAGTAAGGTTCAATGAGTTTTACGCAACGATATCACTTTTATGTAAGTGTTTGACAATTTTATTTTCTTACTATTGTCTCATTTTAAACGCCAAAGCTTACCTCATCTTTATTTCTGAGCAATAACGAGTTTAGATGTTATAGAATCGAACGACTGTTGCCAAATATTTTTTCGAGGAATGGCGTCAGAGGCATCTTCACAAACACACACATAAAAGACATATCTCCTTAATACTACTTTATTCGTTCAATTGTACAAAATTTCGTCTATGATTAACCCGGCGGTGGCCTGTCACGGAATTCTTTCTGGATTTTAGAGAAAAGTAAATGAAGAATAAAGTACAGTAGGAATTCAACAAACGTTGTATTACCTTGTATTAACTGCTTCACGTTTCATTCACGAAAGTATTTGCTCCTTTTTTCAAAAGAAACATACTGTTTTACACGCAACATTTACAGCATATGACACAGTAAAACATGTATTTATAAACTTCATAAAACGATTGCAAAATTAATGCAAATACAAACATTTAACTGGACATGTTTTGTATTGCAAAATAATTTACATTAAATTGAATGGAAAGCTGTGATAACTTAAACGTAATATAAACCGACATTACAGGTCGTTTATATTAAACTTTTAAAACGGTTTCGTTTATATCTGTGAGATATTTTAAAGAGAACTGCATCTGTTAGAAATGTCTTTCCAGTATGAAATTGCTCCTAGGTTTCTTACTGAAATAACCCAAGCACGTTTAAGTGTGAATTAAAAACATTAAAAACACATCAAACTATGGCAAACAAACTTAATACTTTTTAGGAACTAATTGGTTATTGAACTACTAATATTTGACATTCATTTACTTTTCGAAATAATTATGTCATGTGTATTGATATATTCAATGCTGATTTATTACTGTTGATGAAAAGCCAACAATCGTTGATGAATATGATCAATGTAGAACATAGAAAGATGGATGCAAACTATAGTAGTATAAACACCATTTACAGTCAACCCCATTGGCTTCAGCTAATTTGGCTCGAATTCCTCGTTGACTAGAACTGGTTGAAAAGGACCAATTTCTTAATATCGAAGGTAAGCATTATCGCTTGGCTTAGATTTTCCAAGGCTCGAGGTATTTTCGTCGGTCCATGGGAGTTCGAGCCAACAGGGTTTCAATGTATTTTCAGAGCACCGAAATCGCGACCTTGGGGCGGGGCAAATTAATTGTTATAACAGTCTTGGTTATGGTTCTATCTTAGGTTTTGATTTATTTGTGTCCAACACGTATACCCTATTTATTACATGTAGACTTCCACTTAAAACTTGGCTTCTGGAATCGAATCACAAATGAATGTCTTTAAAAGAGTGTCGACGAACATATATATTTATAAGAGGAAGGAATCATCAAATTGTTTTTTAATTGTTTAATATGTGAAAAAGACCTTTATTTTCTGTTTGTCTGAGAAAATAAGGCCTTCCCTCGACTATGGTCTCCAAGCAGTGCTTGACGCATATTATACACTTATTGTTGCAGATGTGAAGTAAAGAGAACGGAAAAATGATCCCAACCATCCTAGAGAATTGGGGAGATAACAAACAACAGACAACTTATTTGGTCATTGATTGATTTTGCTTTTCCAATTGTGTATCATTACCATTTTATGACACGTGAATTATACATCATATTTGACAATCTGCGGGAAAATATCCATTTCAGCGACAGTTTGGTTAAATTTTTAATCGCGTAATTTTAAAGTTGTGGCACAAATTATGTCAGAAACTAGCATAATCCTTCACCCTGAATGAAGGCTCAATCTTGAAAGCCTTTGATATTCATTAATCGATAATTGCATCAATTGGATAAGTTCGGTATGTTAAAATGTATAGTCGATCATAGATATCTTGCATTGAATGTATAAATGTATGTACATAGATAGTTTAAGGGCCTTTTCGCCATTACATATAACCCATTATTAACAGTATACTAACACTAGGAAGAACAACGTTTGAACCATTATGATAGCTTAATTGTGTATGTGTGTGATGTTCTACAATATCCGCGAACCACAGAGTGTACTTTGTATCTGAATATAATACCTTCCGTGTGAAGTGCAATTTAAACAATTGCTTCATGAGAACACCATCATAGTGTATGCATTTGTCTGGATATAAAAGAAATGATTTTAATTGAATTGAGTCAACTTTAATGACGTTTAGATTTTTATTAAAATACTGCGCATGTTTAAAGGAATGCATATGATAATATAATACAAAATGAAGATCAAAGAACATGCTTGAAATTTTTATTTACTTTTAAACAGATATAATTTCCAGAGAGGTAGACTTACAAAGCTATACATGTGGTGCATATATGGTCCAAATGCTTTTTAAAACGACCACTCATTATTGAGAGATTAAAATGGACCTTACCATTAAAATACGTATAATCAGAAGATGAATTTCCAATCGCTAAAAAAAGATTCGTTGATGAAAATGATTACGCATCATATATCCATTGCCAATAAAATAGAGAATATATGACCGTATCAATTCATTTCCCTCAATATCATTTGTGTACTTGTACTTTTACTTGGAATCTTATTGCTGGTTAATAACCCGAGAACATGACAAGACAATACATACTACTCGACAATTGAGTCGAGATAAATTAACAAAATAAATATATTCGATGATATCATCCGGTCTCATCCATACTTTTCCTTCACGGGAAAATCTGAATTATTTTACACCGTTTGATGGTTTCAGGGTCAAGCAAATCAGTGGAATTATAGTTCCGACGATAATGAAGTATAGCGACACAAATGATGGGTTTCAAGTGATCTCAGTGTCATCAAGTGGAGCACGAAAATATATCACAATTGCGTTCCGTCAGCAGTGTTGTTTCCTGCGTTGAAACGCTTATAGAAGGATTGCAACGTTAATTTGACACTTAAATAAACACATAAGTATGAACGCGTATCAAGAAGAGATAGTGTTAAAAGCTATGCACAGTGTATTGAATAAAAACAAACAAAATGCAATAAAGTGATGTTTGTATTGGAATCACTAGCACCTATCTTCATATTTTTATTACAATGGATAAAAACATCATTCCTACCAGGGCTAGCAAAGACTTTCCAGATGTTTCCAGAAAATTTATAAGTATGTGCTTAATCATGATTTGTCATGTACAAGTGCGAATTTCAATTAATCTGATTATGTATTAGTTTTAAGCGTGACAGAGTGTACTCGATATAACTAAACGGTATCTTATATGAAAGATCAAAATGAAACAGATACACAAACCGAACCAGTGGAATTATATCATGAACGTGTTGCAGTCACAAACTTGCCAAATATTCCCGAAACGTACATACGACATATTGACTCTCTATATTTCGGTCCATGGAGAAGGGACCTACTATTTTCAACAATGCATGTATATATAGGTATTTTTTCATTTCTCCTGGAAAATTTCATGTGCTGTAACAGTCAATTCTTAATTGCATTCAGTTACTCACAATGTCTTATTTAAATACTACTTTTGAATATATCCGTAAAAATAACAAAAAATAAAATAAATGTCTTGCCAGATTTCAACAGCTGGAAATCGCCCGACCAGAAGAAACATAATATCACCGGTAATGTCCTACAATAGTTTGTTGTCGGGTTAGCATAAATATCTTAGAAGTTCGTCTACTTATGAAAGACGTGTATTAAAATAAAAGGACAGAATTTTCCTTGAAGCCAAACTTTTACTTACGAGATTGTCTCAATGATAAGAATCAAAGCCTATTAGGATTTCAATGAGACACAGAACGTCACAAGGCCACAGGCACATATTACTTTCATATCTAATAACGTCTCATGAAATGTTGGCGTAATCTAATTAATGAAAAGCCGTTGGGAACTTTCCATTTGCTAATACATTTGGCCTAACCAGAAATGTATAATTGCCACTATTATATGTCAATATGTCTTTGCCATTCTGAAGAGAAAATTATTTCCCGGCAACAATGTTTTGTGGAAGGCTTTCCCTGAAGAAACGCAAGTAATAAATAGAGACCGCATTTACTTAATCTTAAGCAAATGATGAACAACAATCTTACAATTTTAATTGTTAAAGCATTTGTAATCCGATTAAAAATTGCCTCTTATATAGATAATTGTATTTATTTGAGTAGACCTGTAGACAGCTGCCTCATGTTTAAATACAAGCAAGGTTTGATTGCAAATTATATTGATTTGAACTACAATAAGAAACGACTACGAACAATTGCTGATAAGTCTTTGTGGGCTAATTTAAACATTTTAGGTTTAGTATACTACATGGTGTCAGATTCTTTGAATATGTAACACCAGTGAGTGAATGGCAATTGCCTAAAACATATTGCTAAATTATATTTGAAGACTCTTGCTTATATATATTTGCCTATTGTCAAATACTACTTTCTAGTTTGGGCCCAATCCATTATCTAGTCCATCAGAAATTTTGTGCCACCCGCATTGAAAATATAACATCACTAAAAGGTGCCTTGTTTTAGCCATTGGCCAGATTTCGAAAAACAATTCAACGGGATCACAAGCAACGGCCTAGTTATAAAAAAAATTGAACGAGACTAAGATTGGAGCTGTTTCTTCCCATTTAAAAGTCCGAACGCTTGGCCCGTCCCTATAGATTACATCAAATTTTGTAAATATAAAAATATTATATAACTTATATGTGAATATATATGTATTGGTCTTATTTACGTATCCATGAGTTATTGCTAAGTTTGATCTGACCTTGTTAATGCTGTTTCCCCAATTTTTAGCTATGGCGATATATTGTTTTTCATTTTTTAATGTTGGTTGTCATTAAACGTTGTGTTTTTTGTTTGGTCAATATTTTTTCACATTTAATATGATCTTGGTTTAATGGTCGGCTACTTGGCTTGTCCCTGTAGTTTCCATTCTTGTTTAAGTATTATGTCCTATTTTTATGAATTATGCTTATTATTTTTGAGGACTGCCGATCTTTTTTTCATTCTAGTGATTTCGTCAGTTGTTGTTTTTCCTAATTATATCAAATGATAAAGCGAATATGGTGGCACAAATACACCTTTAACACTTATCTATAACTTTTTCGAATAAGTAAATTTCAAGCTCATAGTAGTACGAAATTTAAAATATTCATCCTGTTAGGAAACTGACATTCTATATCGGAAAATATTGAAAGATAATGATTAAACACTAACATAAAAACACAATACAATAAGTTTTGTTTTGCAAGAAACAAACTGACAACGCAGTGAAACGAATATTTAAGATCAGTGAAGTTTTTTCACAACATCACTGTTTAAAATAAATATCCAAAAATGATACTGTCAAATGCGTTCGATTTGTAGCGGCATACCTATGTCATGTGCATATTGTTTTGTTTTACCGGGCAATGACAGTCACATTAAAGCTTTCTCCACAGAGGTGTCTTTATTCCTTGTGTTCAATATTTGAGAAAGCGCGTCTAGTTTCGTCTCATTTCCATTAAGCAGGCATGCCTAAGAAGGCTTTGATATAATATATCGCTTTGACACCAGTTGGCATTCAAAGAAACTTCAAATTCAAATGTTGTTTGTTATTTAAATGTACACAAAATAACTTAAAATACGACATTTTGATTCTGGCGTCGTTGCTTGCGTAGTTGGGGGCGTCGGTGGCGTCATCAGCAACAGCCCTCTGCATATCATCACTGACATTGTGTGGGGTATTGTGTCTCATGGAAATCTCTGACAGTTAGGTTATATTAAGTTATATTTTTAAATAACCCGCCTTAGTTACACCAGAGTTATGATCCCTTTACATTAACAAATATAGGTATAGTTTTTATGCAGATTCGAAAACGTTACAAAAATTACTTTTATCATAATTCTTTTAAACACAAACATCTTTCTGTAGTTTTAGAAACTTCGTTCTAGAATGAGTCTTGTATCGTCAGTAATTATGCACTTTGAGATCAAGTACTGGGATGAAAATAACAGAAATAATGCGTTTATAATTGATGTATCGTTTCTTGTTAAATTTCTCCAAACACGTTTGTTTACACAGGGCTTTATGAGATGCGGATAGAAGTTATGTATCATGGTAAGGCAATATTTCTTGGCAATTTACCAGATTTGGTCGAGACAGATCAAATAGAGCTTATATGATTGGAGATGGACGAAAACATACCAATTATTATATCTGGTTAAATCCAATATGTACCTACCCGATAAGGCTAATTATAGTCTGTAAATATTGGCATCGCTAAATTTATCTGATTTTAGTCACATTAAATCATCATGGTAAACACATTCATCATATATATACCAATATTTAACAGTACACATGATAAAATGTAAAACGAAGCCCTTTCGAAAGTACATTCGTTGTCGTGTCTTAATTCCTGTAAAACTGCCGACCGTTGCCAGCGTTGTGAAATAATGACGTCGGGTTTTGTTTAGCATAAAATTGTGCCGTTTTTAAATCTAATACTAACGATGAATTGACAATAAAAATGTTGCCTTGTTGAGCAAGCTCGTGCCGTCAAAATATATAATCTCCCTCAGTATAATTTATAAGGAAGCAGTATTGCTTACACAATCGGTAACTAAATGTGTTCACAAAATATGGTGTGGTAGCCTTTCTAAGAGTTGATAGGGACTTTCAGTAGCAAATGTGCATACTCATTTGTATTATTGTTTTATATTAAACCTGTTAAATATCAGGAAATGTTTTTATTCGAAAAGAATAGATAAGAACAAAAACAGTAGCAGAACTGTTGAAGCCCAAACCTTTCTTGGTTAGTTTTCATTGACCAATATTGTAACCCACTAATTCCCAATATCTTGTAGCGTTGTGGCTCTTGTAACTGTTTCTTTACACTTGCATCGAAACAGCATACTGGTTAATGTTGTTCTACTTGGCCTCCACATGCAGTTTACATTTTGTCTTGCTAATATAACAGTTCAAGCTTTGAAGATTATATGATTTCGACAACACAATGGCTCGAAATATCTGGACAATTTGGCAAAGAAAGATTTTCAATTTGTCTAGTAGCGTATGCGTTTAAATCGTGCAATATATTTTCGTAGTAAGTTTTTATATTGAACCATTTGTAGAAACAGAAAAAATTGTTTAAATGCATGGCCGTCAATCATTTTGTTCGCAAAAAGACATCAAATTCGCAAACGCTGCATTCTAAGCTCTTTGGCATAATGATTATTGTAATCCGGATAAAAAACGGACATCTACCTTGACTAGTTGTCTTATTATTACTATCAATGAACAGTTTTAAACTAACCGACACTGCCGATTTTGAAGTTAAGGTCAGCAGGACCTCTCCACGATAAGGTATCGACTTCGTTTGAAAGTTCTGGTTTTCGTTGTATACAATCTTTAATTAAATAGGATGTAACCGTGATATCATAAATGATCTGTTTACCTGATACTTATTTTTCATCAGTTGGATTAATAGCATTTTTAGGCCCAAATCCATTAGCGAATATGCCAAATTAACATTTTCAACGTTGTGATCTATTTTCCCACATACTTAGCATTTGTAATCAAAGCACAATTCTTGTCAATGAATCCAATCGGGGATATAGAATATTTTGACCGAGTAATGTAATTTGTTTTACAACTTTAAATGAAAACCATCTCTGACATCTCTTTGAACAATGCGGACACATCATGAGTGAGGCACTATTATTGACCCTGGCGGGTGGCGGGTAACTGTATCTATTATCTGAGTCATACCCATTAAACTGGGAGTAATTTGCTTCAATAGCTCCAATATGCACATACATGTATAACCAAGTGTACAAATATGTATGTTGAGTCCAATATATCCTCGTTCAAACATTTTTGTATGGCTTGCATTGCAAATGCAGAAAGATCATATATGCGAAGTGACTTTGATTGAGACAGAGGGTCGGGTTTTGCTCCTAACACGTTGTACTCTTATAGTGATCGCAAATGCAAATTTATTTCGTAATCCAAGCATGAATAACTAAGTGATTGACCGGAAATAAAACACTTTCATCAGTAAGGATTATGAGCACAGATCCAGGCTCCCTGTGACCTAGATATTTAAGAAAAAAAACTGGGTCTTAACATGATACGAATTCATCATGTAATGGTCAATTCTGCCGAGTTTCCAAATCCCTTAGCAGAATACAAAGACATGCTCTGGTCAAGAAAGCGGGATATCTACAAAAACATAACATAATTGAATAATGTTATTCTAAATTTGCCTCTGCGTGAGGCTTTCTATGAACATTTCATGTTATTTATGATAGAAACAAATTAATATGACATCAGTTAAACAGTAAGATGAATGTGCATTGAAACAAAGCAGTTTTTGACGTGAAAGAGGTGGAGCGTTAGAGACGGGTGCAATGAGGAGCATTTGTTTGACTTATCCTTTACCTGTCTAGACAACATAGAGGAAATGAAACGTCGAAAATGCCTTGATTAAATTTGTAACAAATTCGTGCCACAACAGGTTCTTGTAAACGTGTTAGTCCCTTACGTGTTTAACGCTAAAAGGTAAACCATGTGTTACAACATTTAAAAAGAGACGCACTTTTACAGCAAGACGCGTTTTAGTGCCACAAGAAACATGGCCTGATCATACAAGAACACCATATTGCAGGCTTAACGTTGAATGGGCTTAAATGTAAAACATAAATGATCAATTATTGAGATACCATCATACATATCTTAAATCATACGATAAGGATGTACCAGCTGAGTCGATACCATTGCTTATCCTGCAGAGACTCATCAGAACTGCCCATTTAGCGTTTATAATGCCATATATGATAAGGGGACAAGGCCATAAGATAAAATCGTACTGTTCTATGTTATACTCTACGGAATAAAAAGTGAAAGCAGCACATTCATCAAAAAAATCACTCACGGACAACATTGATAGTCAGACTTTTGTTTTGTCGACTCTCTCTCTGTGTAAGTGTAAACCCAAGATTCTGACTCTGAAAAGTAGAATTTCAAAGTAAAACATGTGATGCAAATAAAGTCCAGATGCTTTTAGCACGAAATATATTATTGATTGATTATAATGGAACTTACCATAACAGTGAGCATAATCATACGATGTCCGTGAAAGAAAATGTTTATTCAAAGTATACATCCACTGTCAATAAAAAGAGAATATATGATCTTCTAACTTAATTTCCTCGAAGATCATTTGTGTAAATGTACTTTTACTTGGAACATTATTGCTGGAGAATAGCTTAAGAACATGACAAGGCAATACATATTTTTTGACAATTGAGTCGAGATAGATCAGAAAAATAAATATGTTCGATGATTTCATCCGGTATCATCCAAAATTTTACTGAAATATTTGACACTTTTGATGGTTTCATGGTCAAGCAAATCAGTGGGATTATAGTTCCGAGGATAATGAACTATAGTGACACAAATGATGGGTTTCAAGTGATCTCAATGTCATCAAGGGGAGCGTCAAGATATATTCTATCACAATTGCGTTCAATCAGCAGTGTTGTTTCCTGCATAGAAACGCTTCTAGAAAGATTGCTACGTTATTTGATGCTTTATAAAATAAAAAAGTAGGAACACGTAATAAGGAGAGATAGTGTCATTAACTATAGGCATCGTTATAAAACATATAAAGTCAATAAAGTAATATTGCATTGAAACCACTGGCACTATTATTTTTATAGTTGTAATTACAAGGGGAAAACATCATTCCTACCAACGGTAGTAAAAATTTATAAATATGTGTATAACTATACAAAATATGGTTCGTGTTCAATCTTTTTTTGTTATCGACAAACTGCGAATTTTCAATTCATTTGATTACATATTAGTTTTAAGCGTGCATGAAATTGCTTGATATAAATAAAGGTATCTTATTTGGATGAACATTATGAAACAGTGGAATTACGTTAAATGACTAGAACGTTTAGTCTTCTTCAACCAGTTTCAGTTAGGCTAAGGCCGTTTGTCCTTGGAAAATTATTGGCTACAGGGTCTGTGTTTGTAGTTTCTCATGTATCCAAAATGTTATATTAATTATCTTCGTGAATATTTATAAATAACTATAAATTTGAAGGACAACTTTAGTTTACGGCGTCCATGACTTAACGTACGCTGATTCAGTGTCAATATGGCGAACAGCCCAGATATGAATTTTCTGTTTGCCCGTTAAGACACTAAAACGGGTTTCCTTGCTTTGAACAAACATGTTGTGATAATGTGGCATAAAAATAATAATAGTGCATGCTTAGCCAAAGAACAGCTTTTCGACACGCTCAAATAGGTCTTGTAGGTGGTGATAAATGTTTCTTTTCCGTGATGTTATTAGCGCCATTGCCATTTGGGATTATTTAGTCCTCATTATTGCCGTCAAAAGCCTGTTTCTTTCGGTGTTTAGCTGTCGTTATTTGCAAATTCATATAACGTTAATTTACATGTGATATTTGCGTCAATAAAACATATACTTTCCACCAAAATTAGCTTTGTGTTTCGCTGATCTTTTAAAGGCGTTGAGAGAAATACTAATTGCAAGAAGCAAATTTATTTTAAGTCATGTCCATCCCCTTACCCCATCCCTTAAGACACTTCTTTGTTACTTTTAGCGGCCTTTTTATTTAACGAGTCATGGGGGTATATAATATCGTTTTCGTACATTTAAATGTGTGTTTACTCATTTTGTTTTAAACATGTTTTTATGATTATATTGTTTATTGCATTTTCTCAGATGCTCAAAATGAGCCTTGATTGGTAATATAACATTAAGACTTTACAAGGCGGTTATCCTCACATTTATTGATAAAGCTATGCGGATGTGTGTGGTCGGCTTGGTGATTTTACTTTTGTGTATCTCGTTCAGTGTCGTTTGACTCCTTATCGTTTGCCTGTGTACAGGGCTTATATTTGATGTCTTGACTTTCGGGCTAGTCCATGTAGTTTTCATGCTAACATAGGAAGATATTTTCTTATCAAAAACCACCTTTGACACCACAGAACCCAGTATGTGCAATTGGATTATTATGACCAACACATCCTTTACATGATCAAAAGTCTAAAAATAATATTTGATATTATTTTTATTTATTAACCTTTGACAAAGGTCAATGCATTCGAACGAGTTATTTGATTGGCTATTCATGAATTATGACTAAAAGAAGTTCGATCTAAAAAATAAATATGCAATATTATCCTGATGCATACTGAGATATCTATTTATTAAAGTACATATAATGTTTTGTGTAAGTGATAAATATTCTATTTTGTTTGAATTTATATGTATCATTAAAGGTCATTATTGCTTGACCATTCAAGAACTATCGTCACATTGTCGATAATTCGTGTAAGATAATAACGCCTTTTGATTTTTCCAATGCATATCATTTGCGATAATCTCTAAAAATAACATAATTTCTCTCTGGAATATTTAGGACTCACCATTTTAAATACAAATAAATACAGCTGAAACTGTCTCAAATCTCGGTAACAAACAGGAGGTAGCAAGTGTATCCATTAAAGGGGCAACAGGACTATATAAACCTCCAGGTGGCGCTGAGGCAAGCATTTGTATAATTTTATGAATGTTTCACATCAGTGACACTTCTTCCAAATTTATGCAATGCTTACAAAATGTTGAGACATGAAACTTTGCAGGCATGTAGAATAAAGGTTAAACAAATAAAAAATCCTAAATTTGTTTTTGAAACATTACTAGAAACATGATTTTGAGAAAAATATCCAACTGTCAGTTTGAAAATTTGAATTTCCGGGGGAGTGGCTAATTGGTACTGGGGGTTATGAACTTTCTGTTGTAAACATTACCACGTGCTAGTGTTTACATCCCTAGCAGCTTGCTTGTTGCAGACACATGCCTCACTATCAAATACTGTAGTAACAAAAGAGAACAAACCTTGATAAGTTTTTATTCCACCTGCATATCCCAAAATTATTGATAGATATCATCAGCTTCATATGCTTCATTTTAGTCTAATTGTTTTCTATGATATTAACACTTTTTCCTTTTGAAGCTTTACGTAATTAATAAGTCTGGTGAATCTTTCCCAGGTTTAAATATGTAACATTGTTTTCATATTTGTCGTTTTCAAAAATAATTATGAACCTCATTGCTTAAATGTTAGTTGCTCCTTCGCTTTTCTATCAAAAGCTTTGTCATCATTACAAAGGTTTATATCCCAGCCAGGTAAAGTGAATATCTCCTATTGTTCTTCAGTCATATATACTATATATCTTTGTCCTGTTTGAGTTCCCTCCTTTTTTGACTCAAAATGTGCATTTGATTTTCAGTTATCAATACACAAACAGATTCCAGCCAGTGACAATTAAAGGTTTCAACACTATCTGAATTGTTTCCTTACTGAACTCGTTTACAATAAGGTTAATTTGTACTAGGGTTGTGGAAGCATTCAATAAAGAATTATTATTGTATGTTGACAAAATAATTAGTTTTGGATTCCAGACTGAGAATAAACCTTGCTATTTTGGACTGGAATGAGAATGTTGATTCTAAACATTTGAGAGGGATGTCCCATACAGAAAAAAAAGATTTAGTCGAAATAACAAAATGGCAGTAAGGAACAAGAAAACGATCATTTCAAAGAAAACATCCGTTGAAGATGGCTTGGTCATCTTTCTTTCATATAGAAGATTGTAGTGTGGGGAAATACATCGTCTGTTTGCTCTGATCAGCCCTTTTTGTTTACATTTTTCTTGTGTGTGCTAAAGATAGAACACTGAGTTTAACAGACAGGCACATAGCTGAGGGAATTTACAATAAGCCACTCCCCATTTACTCGCTGCGGAGGCAGCGAATTTTGCCCCTTTAAACTTCTAGGGTAGTAAAGACTTCAAAGTTGACAACGATGACGTTTACAACCTTGTTAAGTTAAAAGAAGTTCTGAACAATGATACGTAAGATATAAACTTTTTGCTACTGAGCATGTTTCTGTAGCTTTTTGCATATATATTAAGATGATGATAACAATGCATTGATCAATTGGATTATACATATCCTGGTTATTCAAAGCAGAAATATTCCGAGAATAAAATAGTAAGAGCATTATCAATTTTCTCTGTTTACCTTTTTCACGGCAAATTCATTTATTCAACAAGCGTATTTACAATATGTAAATTGAAGAAATTAAATATGCTATGACGAAAACAGGAAAAAAATGCTATGATAATATCATAAAAACAAAGAATATTATCAAAATGCTAAATCCTCTCAGGAAGAGCTCTTTAGTTTGATTTTTCATTTTGTCTTAATCCTCGTTTTTTTGTCAAAAGATAAGTATATTTTGGGGCGTATCTAATTAAGTGAAGTTAAGAATAGTTAAACAATAAGAATCTTGCAAACAAGCCTTATCGAAGAACTGTGTGTATAGAATTCTTCAGTACAGAACATTCAACCATATGCACTAGGTTTTTGGTCCTGTAGAGCATTGAACTTATTACAGATAGCCTTTATCAGATATTATATTATAAATGTGTCCTTTAACCTCAGACATCATAAATCATATTACAGTTAGACAACAGATCCTTTTAAACGCAATATAAGTACAAATATTGATAACGACTCACAAATATACAATTTATTTAATGCAAATCATAGTAATAAGAATGCAGCACTGATTTGAAACCAATTTTAAATACAGAAGTTTCACCATTGTGTCAGTTTCTTCGAGAAAGTGAATGCCGTCTCAGAAACTTAATTTGACATAATTGATTCGTAAATCTTTTTGCCACTTTGTAATGCTTTCTTGTCGAATAAGTCGACCCAATTTCTCACAATCAGCCAAATGTTACCCTATTTTTAGTGTTATAGAATATTCCTTCTAAAATGTCATTGCGATAGCTTTCTTTCAATTTTAATAGTTAGACTAGTAACCTCATATGAACCATTTGATGGAACTCTAATTTAGAGCAATTCTTCTGGGAAAAACAAAAGCGAGCATTGAAGGCTAGGGAAAAAAAGGTGGTGTTGTGTAAAGAAAACCTTAAACAGATATATTGTAATTTAAACAAGGTATACAACAATGCGATATATCGAAGTCGTTAGGACCTCAGGAATTAACGAACATTCGATATAAACCGATATACAAAACATGTATAACTTAACCAAACACTCTCTAGATAACAGAGTTCGACATAGCGAGTTTCGACTGTATTTACGTGTCTCATGTACACGTATATCAATGCGAGGAAATAAGGTATGATCCGTTTTGCACAAGAGCACTACTTGTACTTAATGTTGGAAACAATACTGTCATTATAGTTAAGAATGGTCAAGAAAAATAAATAAATCTATGGAATAAACTGTAATGTCCAAAAGTTTACAAAATGCCTTCATTGATCAGGGTATTTTTGAATTTTCATAGCACTTTATCCATATGAAAGGTGAACACACATTTTCATTTATTGCATCCTACAACAATAGCTGATGTATTACCACTAAGGGTTAAAATGAAAAAAAAAATACAGAATAAATATTTTAAATCAGGATTTTAGTAGTGTGCTAGCAGTTGCGAAACATTTATAAAGGCTTGTTTACAGTTTAAAGTAAACTTTAATTTTATCAAAAATACCATATCAGAGAAGTTTGCTCTATACGAAAACAAGAACTGTTCCTGTACTTTTCATAAAAAAATCTCAGGAACCTTCTCCCAAGTTATGTTCATAACTTGTTTATTCTGGAATTTCTACAGGAATATATAGAATCTTAAACAAATCTTGACAAATACAGTCATTCTGAACCTATAATAAGAGAAAAAATTCATTCACTGAATTTAGGTCACGATCCATATAAAACTAAAATATTAAACCATGAACTACGGAATTTAAAAGAACATGTAACAAACTGTTGACGTCATTTTTCAATGTTACTGTTCTACTGATATGCAGGAATCGATTTATATTATCTCGATTTCAAAATAAACGGATGTGATGAACAGGAATAATTCAAATACATCCGTACATGTCAAATGGAAACAGCTTCACCATCATTCAGAATTTGCCGATCAATAAATGATTTCGAACACTATGACGGTTCTTTACCTATTGTAGAGATTAACAAAGATTTAATTAACAATTCATCAGCTCAATTCAGTCTTCAGATGTTTGTACTGTCAGCTTAATTCTTAAACTAATTGCTATTTCCAAGCCGAGCATCGTATTTAAAACTAAGGTTCATATCCTTCGAATAGTTACGTAAAGGCTCTAAATATTTTCTGACAGCCCGGTTAAATAAAAGTATTGACCATGTGCAGTAACCATGTATATAAATACATATATATCATATTACTTATTGCAATAATAAGGCATTCTATGGATTTACTAAACTGTATAATGAACATTATTACTACCACAAATGACCTTGACCTAACTGTCATGGGTTGGCCCCCTAGTAAAACCAAATTATTTTTTTTCTCATAATTTTAGTGTATTTTTTTCTGCAATTTCGGTATCAAAGAGTAAATAGTTTTAAAATAAGTGTTTTCAGATGAATTATCGGAGAAAATATGAGCGAGTTCCTTTAAATGTGCAATAATCAAAGCCCAACTGATCCTCAATGAGGCACATGACACAACCAGACAACTGCCACATAACAATTCCATGTGGGATTAAGGTAGATATATATTCTAAAATTGGTAAATGCATATACAAGCATATGCCTAGCTAGGAACTCGTGTTGTTGTTTATATAATTCGTGACACTTCTGAACCTACGAGTTTAAAATTGTACTACTGACGTCAATATTGATACATCCGTCAATAGTATCGCGTATTCCAAAACCCGGTGATAACCCTTGATAATAGCGTGAAACAAAGGATTACAAATAGGTATCACCACCATCATCGTCATCATCATCATCAGCAGCAGCAGTAGCGTTATTATCGTCATCATCATATGTGGACATATCTTTTGGGCATCTTCTTCTTATCAATGTTGAAAAGATACTGTCTGTTCTGAATTCAATAACACGTTCAATTAAGTTTAACTTGAGGATTGTTTAAGTCTTGGTATGAGACACCAGGCGTTTAACTTTTTCACTTTTTGCCTTCACAAACAGCAATGTCTAGCATCTGTTTTACTAGGATAGAACAACACGACCTATTTTAAACATATAGTTACTATGCATTAACTAGAACTTCCTGTTTTAATTTTGTTTCGTTCGAAAGCAATACCAATACCTCTTAAATACCATCAAATCATTACGGCGTAAACTTAAATATCAATAAGACAGTCAGAGAGTGTTATTTGCTGATGTATATAGAACTATACAGAGGATATTTGTTTATTTCAGTTTAAAAGCGTATTTTATTTTACGAGTGTCATAGATAATTATATTTTCACGAGTAGCGAAGTTAAAAGTGAAAATATAGTTTTTCTATGATCACGAGAGAAATAAAATACGCTTTTACACTGAAATAAACAGATTTTCATTTTCCTTCACAATGCCGTAACTGACGTAATTATAATTAGGAACTACAGCTGTTGACATATTGATCAGTATTTATTTAGCACAAAGTGCAAAAATGCTGCTACACTTTGCCATTGTTGAAACAACTTGTTATAAAACAAAATATTGTGGCTACTTTCTTCGTAGTTTTATTTGCATCCTTGTCATAGTTTGGTTTGTCTACGTTCGAAATTATATAAAATTATTTATACATGATATGATAATTTTGATTTTAATTTAGCACATAGAACTCAATATAACTAGGAAAGCTGTGTATAAATTCAAAATATAAATCTATCAAAATGTAATGCAATCAATAGTTGTGACTAATAGTATAGAAACAAAAATCAGGATAACGCCAGTAAACCGAGCATATGCCCATTTAAACCTCAGTGCAACAAGCTATCCATATTGAATGTCTATCGTAGTTCACTATGGTGTTTCGTAACTATTTATTAAATTAATTATATCTTATATTAAACAAAATTCGATGAGAACTGTCAATTGAATCTATATATTCAGTACCCAAAAGGTAGCCCTCTTTATTATCATAAGAAACCTTCTTACGTAAGGGTAATTTACGTATAATGAAGGACCTCTTCGAAATGATGAAAACATCCTCTCTTTTGGAAAGTCAATTAATAGTTATTCATTGTATTATTATACAAAATACAAGTATATAGGATACGTATTTACCCCTTAAATTCTTTGAGTTCAGGTCACACGAATTTTGCATCCCAGGCACAAAAGGCTATTTTTGCAATGAAAAGCAATCAGAAGCCGTTTGTTTATTTTCCCGTTAAGGATCGTTTTCATTTTTTTATTCAATGATCAAGCCTATTTTATGTTATGGTTATCAAATCTGGGCCTATGAGTACAGTCGAACTTTTGGAATAAACTACAGTATCATGTATAGCCATATTTTAAACACAATAGATGATGCTTGCATTTACAAACAGTACGTTGCGATAATCATAAAGCATTAAAAGATACTGTATATTTAGAATAAAGCATCTGCTCGTTGTCATATAGATGCTGAGAGTTTACTATGATTCCTGTCTGATGACCTTTTATGTTTTACTTAAGAAAATGGTGTGTTTTATTATGATTATCCATGTATTTGAAATGCACATACCAAACTACAGTCTTGACTGTGTAAATCTCAATAAGCCTTTATAACGTATAAGAAACTAAAATAAATTGTCTAAATTGCAATTTATTGCAGTAGCAAAATGTCTACAGCTTCCGTCAGAGAGAATGGTAGATGAAAGCTGACAAACGACCACCAGGGACTTCAGTCGTGAATATTTGTAAAGAATAAATGGACAAAATCATGTTAGCAAGCAGGTCGTTGCCTGCAAATGTTTTCTTTCGAGTGTTAAATACATAAATCAACTCGAGTGTAATGCTTCTTTGTTAACACAACATGAAGTACGATAAATCGTCAAAAAACTCACTTAAAGGTACTGGTATCCGTTGTTCATTTACGTATTTCGATCCCAAACTATTTTGTTATCTTTTAAATAAAGTATGATGTGCAGAGAAGGAAACTGCGAATATTCTACAGAAACACAAACAAGCTTTGTTAGCCTTGAAATGAAATAGAATAAATAATGTAAAGAAGTCCTGCAATAACGTTTTTTTTTAAACATGCAGTTTTTCTTTAAATTTACAAAACAATGTGTGTATTTACGAGTATTTCATAACAAACTGTGAATAATTCACATTTCAATTATTCAAATTTTTTGTCCTGTTCTTTTAATTAAATCATATATATTTTTATATTTGAAACGTAATTGGCCGATTGTTTGAGAAATCTGTTTAAGTTAACAACGGTGTAAACTGCATCGACCGTAAAAGAAAAAAATGAACAAGCACAGGTGAAACGGTTTTTTTTAATATTTGTAAGAAGAACTTTTGATCACAAATGTCCCCATGAAACTTAGAGTGTAGTATAAGAGAAGAACACATGTGAAAAATAACAACGAAAAGTACATACAGTTCGAGTTCGAATACGATATCTAAGCATCAAAATTCAAGGGTTTTCATTATAAAAGATTGATCTTTGAAACTTCCTAGAGCTGAACATTATATTTTCCCGATGAGAAGTCAGTATATCTCAGGTTTTCCAGGTGTACTGCATATTTTACGGCTCTTCGACTTTACGACCATACTTCTTAAATGCTTCAGCTACAATGGCTTAAAATAATACAACTAATTTTAGACTTAATAGTTTCCGAATTATTTCACAGCGAATTATACCTACTCCATTAAATCAAGATTCATTAAACTCTACAAATGCCGACATTAATACCAATTTTAAGAGGCAGATTTCACAAAACAAATTATGATTCAAAGATACTCTCCGGGTGAGCAAATTGATATCGTTATGAAAAGACGTCAAAACAATAGTACTGTAGCTTAAATATCGACTGTAAGAGCTTTAAGCAAGTGGAAACTAAGGATAAATAAAGCAAAAACAAATACATACCGTAAAATCATATCATTTGCAATTTAGCATGCTTTGAACTTATACATGATCAATTGATTAGGCACAAAACATTTTTATTAAGTTAAAGTATGAATGAGACCTGATATAATCATCCAGTACATGTATGTTGCTGGTGTTAGCCAAAAGGATTTTGATCGGGGTTACATTGTAGTTCACATACAGTCGTTGGTCGGTCCGTTTGCAAAAATGCCGATGCAAACTACTCACAGCTTTTGTAATGCACTATGTTTAGCACGCATAACAAATATTATTTGTATGCCATATGTTTTGATAATGTGTTAGCACACGGCCATTTAATCATAGAGTTATGGTTTATTGAAAGGTATTGAAGTATCACTCTGATTTTTGGAACACATAGCAATGATGGTGTCTAGTAGAATCTGGTGTATTTTCCTTACATCCTACCCTTATCTGAGATGGATGTGCACTTGAGGTTGATGTTTTACTCTTTTCGTTGTATTGGGATTTTGGAGAGAACTTTTCCTACAGTTGTACAAGTACATTTTTTGTATCATTCAAATACTTGGTAGAAGTGCATCACATGCTTTAGTGATTTACGGCCATTTCTCATTAGACATTTGTGCCCTTGAATATGAGTATCATATTGGAATTTGTAAAGTAAACAACTAGCACAGTTGGAAAGGTATAACTCGGATACTCAATACAGATTACCGCCGTCGTAGAGGGCCGTGTCTGACATATTTATTGTTCGTTTTCCATTCTTTGCTAGTGACTTATATCGTTATCAAAGACCACGACCATATTTTAGTTATGTGCACCAGTAGTATGAAGGTGATGAATATCATATAATAACCTTAATTCTTGAGTATGC
Organism: Mya arenaria; assembly: GCF_026914265.1. NCBI lineage: Eukaryota > Metazoa > Mollusca > Bivalvia > Myida > Myidae > Mya > Mya arenaria. The sequence goes on from NC_069132.1 coordinate 42,248,300, forward strand.
GCTGCAAGTAAGCTCTTAGTGACTACCTACCCGTATCTAATGCCAAGAAACGACATAAGTCGGATATAGCTTCCCTATGAACTCATTCGGCTCTATAAGTAGCCGTTACAATTCCTACAAAAACGATTTCCATTTGTTTCCGTCAGACCAGTTTCATCAAAATTTCTGCAAAAAAATCTACTATGTTATTTTGCTCGACATTTAGCGTTGGCAATAACATTTCTTATACTTATAGAAGGTAATATTCAAATTCTGTCATACGTAGCATTTTATTTCAAGAAAAAAGAAACATAATATTTAGGCAGTATCTATCACGGCAGTAGCTATCACGGTTGTTTACTTGCATCACATACGTGAATTCACTATTCGAATTACTGTAACTAGTTTTTGTTGTGTATACATAAGAATTACATTGTAAATTAACTCTTGAGATGCATGTTTGTTGTTATGTAAAAATGGGGCCAGTGCCATTAAGAATAATCCAATTCTAGAAACTGTTACCGCACTACCGTAGGGTGATTTCATATAAATAAATATCAAAGGCTTTCCAGACTGAGCCTTCATTCAGAATGAAAGATTATGCCAGTTTTCTGACAGAGATTTTGTCACAACATTGACAATCACGATTCAAAATTGAACCAAACGCTAGCCCTCCAAAAGTCAAAACTAGTATAGACAAATGGAAAATCGACTTTAAAATTAGATGCGAGTTAAAACCAGTATAAACCACTGGGAATTATTCTTTATGCGTCTATGGTGAAAATGCGAACAACATTTTGACAGGAAATTATAACCTTTTTAACAAAAACACAATGACATAAAAGAAGAAATATAAGACATAGTTTGACAACAATGACGCCTAAAAGGCTCAATGAGGCCAGTGCCATTAAACTAAAACAATATTTAATACCACATGCAAGGCTTATTTCAGCTAATGCTAAAGGCTTTCGCTGTTCTCTTGTGAACCAGGAAATACTGTAATCTCTTCCATATTATGTAAAAAGGTTTGTTGTTAGTTAAAGGACATATTGTTTTTGAAATGGTAAACGGTATCGACATATTTGCACTTGAAACTGTCGAAACACTAAATTGATGTAATCAGTTTTGAATAAAATGGTCTTAAGATTGATGAGCCTGTCAATGATCGGCCAAGCATTATTTCACCGAATTGTTTCATAAGCTATAGAATACATTTTTATTTGATAATATATATTGTTTTTTTTCTAATGTTTAGCTAAAATTACGCTATATCTTTGCATTGAAAATCATATATTTTGCCTAAGTCTGCATCTGACTAGTTGGATGTTTTATATACTGTGCGTATCAAATTAATGTTATTCGTTTAAGACAGTTGATTGAAATTAAATATCCTATTAAGGTTATGTTACAAATGGCTGTCTCTTTCAAAAGGTCAATGAAAGAAAAGCTATTATTTATTAGACAAAAATGATATGGGTCACCACGAATCAAAATTGACCATGACTACCAATAATTCGATGGAATTGCAAGCTTCTTTGTACAAGGGACACCAAAGGTTTAAGAAAACAGCATTTACTTACACATGCAGGTTAGCAGGCGTTTACAAAAATACACGTCTAATAAACGTTGCCCGACACATACATGTACGTATTGGATCATTTTTGATGAAAAGTATACGTCAATAAAGTTTCATAATATAAATGCCAAAGTTTATCCCTGTATATTATTCAAAATAATGTCCTGCAGATTATACATCTTTTTTCTAATGATTAAGTTTAAAAGTAATTCGGCAAGAAGGCTGTTTTCAACAAAATCGCCATGAATCTTAACTTTTCGATAAGTAACTGGTGTATTTAGATATATTGTATTTCGAAAGTGTATAGCCTGCTAACCGTCTAAACGCTGTAAGAGTAATTTGTAAATTATTTTTGTTTTAAGGAGATGACAGAATATAACAACTGACGGAGAAATGACACCATCAACTGTTTTCTGAAGAGCATTCCTTAACACCGTATTTAACCTTCGTATGGCAAATATAGTGCATTAAAAATAAATTTAAAAAAAAATGTGCCATAAAATATGTGTTATTTATATTTGCGAATTATTCTATTTTCTCGTCTTTCTCCAATATATGCAAACCAATGCCGTTTATCATGGATTGGTTAACAAGATATAACATTGAATGTATTGTCTTGCTATTGATATCTGGACAAAATGTATATGAATGCGGGCGAGATTGATTTAAATGAATGGATGATATTTATTCTTTAAAATTTGGTCATTACTTAAAGTATAAATGTAAATACAAATGCATTTTATATGTATCTTTTGACTTTTTTTACGAAGAAAACAGATGACTGCAGGATTTGAAGTTACTGCCGTTGTGTTAAATTAACCGTCTATTATCATTAGTTACGGGTTATTTGTTAAGAAATGTCTTAAACATTCCTCAAGTTAAATCTCTCTGAAAGGATAGTTGATTTTAGGAATGACAGTATTCGTATGATATGAACAAAACGTTTCTATGTTGAGGAACCTAAAGTACTTTTTTGCTCAAACAAATTGTGATTAAGCATTATACAGATATATAATGATGATGATAATGATGATGATGATGAGCCTTGACCATCATGATTTCATACGTTTGACTTTTCTGTACTCACATTTTATATTTTGTCTTTAGTAGCACGGTAGTATGTCATTTCAAAGGCAGACACGTTGGCTATCTCAGAATATTTTAAATTAATTAAAGCTCCATCAAATGTCTCCAATGAAGTGTTTATTCCCAATTTAAACTCGGAAGAAAGCTATCTTAATTGGAATTTTGACGGGAAAAAGACCATTATAAAATCAATAAAGCAACTTTTGACTGATTGCCAGGAATTAGTTTAACCAAATCCAGAGGAAACAAATACAAAAAGGGAGCCGCATGTTCTTTCAAAATCGTTTATATCCAATGTAATGACTGAAAAGCCACTTAGCAATCGACTTATGCTAAACACACTAACAACATGATAAAACAATAAGATATTAAAATTAATCCTAACTCGGTTTGTTCGGATCGGCAATTTATTTTTGCCCCTATGTCATTTATTTTACTTAACAACAAACAAAATAGAGAAAAAATAACAAGACATAAAAACTTACACAATATGCCCAATATATACACAGTGATATTTCTAGGATCTCTCGTAAAACCCATCGCATATTACATGTTGAGTACTATGTTGGCTCATGGTGATCGAAATTAAATTTCGATAAACTGGCATTAGGGGATACCACACTCATTGATCAAATAATGGTGGTATGAAATTAAAAACTTAAACAATTAGAATTACTTTTCCATAACAATATTTTCTGTACTTGTAATGTATAAAATTGATGAATAACCAATGACCTATATGACATTGTTCTTCACCATTTTCACTATTCAAAATTTTATTTCATCGTACTGACCACAGTTATCGATGTTTTGAACCCGAAGCAAACACATTGCATACAGAGTAATTAATAAAATATACCAAATAACAACTGCATGCAAATCGTTTTTAATATACAACATCTTATGCTAAGCAGAAAAAACAGAAGTAATTATGATATAGCTTCATGTACTTTCAAGAAATCACTGCACACATTTTTAATTAAGCCGTTTTACTTACGACCCATAATTAAACTATACAGACCCTGGCAGTAATTATTTCGTCTCTGGCATGTGTTACTGTATTGTAAGTGCAGGGTCTTTCTGGTAAAACTTAATTGCATTCAAATGAATCGCTCATGATTCGGATGTTATCATTTAGAAAGACTATGACGGAAACAAACGCCGAGAATCGATTTAATCTTTATACGTTTGCAAGTGTAAAGCCGTTTCACATCAGCACTAAGGTTGATATTGATCAATTTGATGTATTAAACAAAATAAATTATCTAATGTTGATTTGATTTATTAGAGAAGCAAACAAAAACAATATAAACTTTTCAAGTTATTGAGGCCAAACAAAAGAACATGAAAAGTCTTTCAAATCGCATTTTCCATCAAAATTACTTGTGTTGTTCTGCCCATTGTATCATTGCTATTGCATTCACACTGTGGTGACCTTTCACTTTATATTGATTTAGCTGAATACAAAATGGTTGCACAAATCGAACAGTTGTCGCTTTGTATTTAAATGCTTGTTTGTCATCGTAAACTGTAAGCCGGTGAATAATAAAGAATTAAAAAAGCACACACCATAAGACATGTGGTACACCGGTATCTGGATTAGGAAGTTCATCTGTATCTTGAGAGGTTCATCGGATCTGGATGAAATAGTTCAGCTGTATCTGGAGATGTGTATTGGTATCTGGATTGAGTATTGCACCAATATATTGGCTGCCTTACCGGTATCTACCTAGTTCACCTGTTCCTGGAGTGGTTCAACGGTATGTGGTTTGTAACGTCGCTGTACCTAAAGACGACTTACCATTCTTAACCTAAAAAAACACCATCCACATTTTAGTAAACATACCTGCGAGCATTAGACAAACAAAGCGTATGGATGGAAGGCTTTTGTCATTGTGACTGTCTGCTCTAAGACAAATATTACGATTAATGATACGCACATTATATACGTGTAACCCTTGACATTATTCACATGTTCTACAAGGCTATCAACTTGTTTTAATAATTGTCGACTTTTACCATTAGATGACCAAAACTCACACGAGCATTGTCATCTGCTTGTTAGGTCCTTGGTGTTTGATATTTCTCAAACATATTAAAGGGACCCGAGTTGTTCTCATGGGCTGTTAAATACACACTTTATGGTTTCTTTTATAACGAAAAAAGATCATTAAATGAGTTAATACTGACAGATAATGATATATGCTTAATCATTGTCTTTTAAAATCGTTCAACAAAAGGTTGCATCGTGATTGGTTGATTTTACATTATGATGTGATGCTACCAACTTTTAGTGTAGGTTCAAATATCCATCAGATTAGTATGATTTATATTTGCTACTACTTTCAAGTTGTTGTTTATTTTTTTAACTTTTCTTAAAATCTGTTTCTGCATGTTCGGTATCATATAGTAAAAAATATACTATATATCTGAGTTTTTTTCTCCAGATGAATTTCCGGGAAAATTATTTTTGGTGTCAAAATATGAGCGAGTCCGTTTAACGTTTGGTTACTACATTTTTCATTATGATCTAACATTCGATATATATGCATTGGCAGAAGCACGTAAAAGAAAGATGATAATTTAGTGAAATCAGCTGTTTGAAAAAGGTATTAATGTCTGCACTATAAATTTATTTTTGGAAGTAGACAAACTGTCTTATTTAAGTAGCATATAAACCATTATGTCTGCAATGATCTGCATCATTGCAACCATTTGTAACTGAAGCATTCAGGAATGATGGACGTTTACTCGACAAGCCTTGAACTATGATTTTGGGTTGTATTCTATATCTAGGGATGATTTCTTAAACATACCTGTTTTTCTCAATATTTTACACGCGTATGTGGTTTTTTTAAAGATCAGTCATTAGTATATCAAATATGATGTTTAAATTATTTAGAATTCGAAAACGTTTAAGGTTGATGAAATAATGGGAAGATTTTTTTAGAACTATATAGTTGTTGATTTTTAAATCTTTACTTCTATGTAAGTTTTATGGACACACGTCTTGCAAATATTGAGACGATTGTGTATGCTGCAATTTTTTATTTCAATATATAATCACTTCATATATATCGCATTTCACCTTTAGAATTTAACAACAATCATAACCATATGTAATATTATACTTAAACCATACCGTTAACCGATCTGTTCAAGATCGGAAAACAACAGGATATATTTAGGATCTATTTAGAGAGAAAAGGTTTAAACCAGGAAAATAATGCATAGCAAAATCATTATTCTCACTTTGATTTGCTATTTGAGCAGGTTTACCACACAGTATTTGAAATTTTAACTTTAAATATAAGTTTTAAACAAACCGTTTTTACTAGAAATCAGGACATTAATTGATCTAATTTGCAAAATTTCAAGGCCAACAAAATGTGTGAGTAATATTTGTTTTGTTTATTGGTATCACATTCACTGTTTCATTTTCGCACATCAAACCTTTTTGAAAATGAAACAAAATTATAATACGACATCTCATACAACTTCCGAAAAGCCGAAACATTTAATAACGGATAACTTACGTCAACGACTCGTTTCGAGGATTCATCGTACTTAATGTTGTTTAAACAAAGATAATTTGCACTCGAGTTTATTGATGTATTGTACACTCGAGAGGAAACATTTGCAGAGAACAGCCGGCTTGCTAACATAATGTTGGCCGCTTATTCAATACAAATATTACCCATTCAAGTCCCTAAGGGACTTCTGTCAGCTTTCATATACCATAATTACTGACATTTAAAGTACGGATGCTGTAGACATTTTCTCAGACTTCATTACATTACGACTTTAACAATTAATATAGTTTCTTATCCGTTTTATGGGCATATGTTTATTTACATAGTCAAAAATGAATATTTACATATGGACATCAAATATATGGAAAATTCACCATTTCTATAGTATGTTAAACATTAACAGTCATCCGACAAGGATCATGGTAGACATATCAATTGATGGTGTCTATATATCAGCATACAGATGTTTAAAAAGGGGATTTTTTGGTATATAATACGTCCAAAGTACTGGATGTAGAATATGTTACCTTTTCCCAGGCGTCTCAAAACCAACAAGCATATATTGTATTATATATATATATATAATAGCTATTTATACTACTTTAGTCTAGCTCAATTATTGTTTGTAGCAAGCAGCAATATGGCCAACATATGGTTCCTGTCCACGTTTACAAATAAAACACATTGTCCTAACATTTAGCTACGTTGTGGTAGCCAGTTGCTAGTTCGATGCATCGACAACACACATTATACTAATACAGACACATCCACAGATCAAATAAAAGTAGCAATGAGGAGAATTTGATAATTATCAATAATAACAGACCACGCACATACTTCATAGTAAGATCTATTAGCGTGAACTGTTTGCTTCGTGCGTGTCTGCTGAACACTTAAAATTGTGGGAACATCAGACGATCGACAGTAATTGGTGTTTAAGTACTACGCGAAAAGTAGCTAGGTTTGGACTGCCGGTCTAACTTTGAGTTATTTAAGAGTGTTACCAAAATGTTTCACTGTCCACAACAGCCACATCTACGAATGTAAACGAGACGCATAAAAATTCCACTAAACATTTTTCGTCTGTTGATCAGCAACCAGTCTCAAATGGTAGGATTTCAAATGAAGAACGATTTTCAGCGCCTTTGAACGCTTATTGAATAAAAGAAAACAGTGCCATGAAAATCTGGTATGCTAATAACAATAATAATAATAATAATAATAATAATAATAATAATAATAATAATAATAATTATTATTATTATTATTATTATTATTTTTTTAATAATAATAATAATAATAATGATAATAATAATAATAATAATAATAATAATAAAAATAATAATAATAATAGTAATGATAATAGTAATAATAAAATAAATAATAATAATAATAATCAAAATAATTATTTTTATTATATACTAATAAAAATACTGAACCATAATAATAATAATAATAATAATAATAATAATAATAATAATAATAATGATAATAATAATAGTAATAATAAAATAAATAATAATAATAATAATAATAATAATAATAATCAAAATAATTATTTTTATTATATACTAATAAAAATACTGAAACATAATAATAATAATAATAATAATAATAATAATAATAATAATAATAATAATACTTCTACTACTACTACTTCTACCACCACTACCACCACTACTACCTTTACTACCACTACTACCACTTCTACCCACTACTACCCACTACTACCTACCACTACCACTACCACTACCACTACTATTACTACTACTACTACTACTACTACTACTACTACCACTACTACTACTACTACTACTACTACTTGAATATTGATATAATTATGATAGATAAACATGTATAGCAATACATATATTCTTGTATACAGGCATTCAATAAAGGAGCCTCTCTCTCTCTCTCTTCCTCTCTCCCTCCCTCCCTCCCTCCCTCCCTCCCTCTCTCCCTCTCTCCCTCTCTCTCTCTCTCTCTCTCTCTCTCTCTCCCTCTCTCTCTCTCCCTCTCTCTCTCTCTCTCTCTCTCTCTCTCTCAATGTATTCTGTTTATATATATACACATTTACGTAGGAATTGTCTTCGTATGAAAACCTTTCATAAACTTTTGTTTATTTGAACTGACAGCATGATATGATAAAACTAACTAAAGGTCATAAAAACCATTAAGAGTCCATTTCAGAGGTGATAAAATAATTATAACGACGAATAAATTCATGAATGTGGTATTTACATCTTATTGAAGGAATTGTCAGTTGATAAGACATCACTCTGTTTTGACATAAACAGATAATGCTCCCAGTAATAACTAATTACATCTGGTTACATGCGGCTCAGTGTCAATATATTACCTGTTTGCGATTATACAAACAAGATGTCATTACAGTAACATCGAACAAACACGTGTTAAGGTGGCTTAATTGATAACCTTTCCTGAATCGCAAGAAACCGCCTTAACCAATAGCGCATTAAACAAGTGACGTGATACATCTTTTTTCTTTTTTTGAAGTCATTCGCTACAACGCTATTCGATATTACATGTTGTCGTTATTGCATTAAAGTGCCAATTTGCGTTACATTACGATAAGATACAGAAATCATTAACATAATTTGTTCACACCAAACGAGCTATTACGTATTGCTTGGTTTTACTGACGGTAAAAAGCAGGTTTTTTATGTTTCTTCAAGAAGAAGAAGAAAGTTTATTCAAAAGCAACATACTACATATTTGAATTAGGCCAATATGACCCTTGATCCAATAACATAACATAATACAATAGCTTATGTATACATGTATGGCGAAGCATATTTAATTATTTATAAAAAGGTTTATTTATATCGCAATGTTAACAACTGTATCTGTATGATTCAATATACTTTTCTAAGAAAATCAACTTTGAAATATTTTCTCTGTTGTAAACCCATTATAGGGAATACTTCCGCTTGTATATACATATTTAATTACGAGCAAATGGCCCATGATCGAAATTAAGAAAAATAAATATAATCAATTAATTTCTTAAACAAACGGATAGATCATAAGACAACAACTGTATTCAGCATACCAATATGATAATAATATAATGTTTATAACCTTAATAGTGAATAAAGATTTTGATGAAACTGGTTAAATATCTTGGTCAAGTGGATTAGGTACAGATAATTTCCTCACAACATTTGCGTTGTTGGATTTTAACAACTGATATAGTTTTGAACATACTTGGTCTTTCTCTATAGTAACGCTTGATATATTTACATCGTATATCATTATACAATATGCATTCAAATAAGAAGTGATATTCGTCTTCTAACTTATTACACGTAGCGCTTAACCGTTCTGCTCTTGGCACGTTTCTCCATCAACCAGTCTCAATACCGAGCCGGTGTGAAGACGAACGTAATTTCGTGCTATTCTATACTTCTGAATATTGACTCGGTTAAGACATGACTGCATTTCAAAATTTGCGAATACTTTATCATAAGTTGCTCTAGTTGAGTTTTCTAATCTGCTATACCAAGTTTGAATAAAAGTATCCTTAACTCGACGCTTAAATATGCTAAGAAAATTATTATTGTTACCAACACCCTGTGCAATCCAAACGTCTTGAAAACCGAATGTGCATAACATGTTTTTCACCATAACCGCCCAGTTGTTTTTACCAGGATTATTTTCAATTTCAATTAACATGCTTTTATATATAATACTTATGTATTTTCGTTCACTACAGTGTACTATCTTAAACCAATATTTCAATATAACTGTTAATTTCATCGAATAAAAATCAATCCTGCCTAGGTCTCCATATATAAAATCGTTTTGTGTAGAAGTTTTAACACCAAGTAAATTCTTGCAAAACATAGTATATATTCTTCTACGTTGTTTGCACGGGAAAATTCCCAAACTTCACATCCATAGAATAAAATAGGCTTAACTAGTTTATCAAATAAATTTAAAACATGTTTAGTCGATATGTTAACAAAGCCTTGAAGGTATTTCTTTATTTTAGAAATTGCCTTATTTGCTTGTCCTGACAATGTTTTCAGGCATTCAATAAAGGAGCCTCCAGACGTAAACACAATTCCCAAATAACAATATTTTGGTACAATTTCAATTTCTAAATCACCATAATGAAAATGAATATTTTGTGCTAATCTACCGCCTTTTCTGAAAAACAATTTTAGTCTTATCTCTATATACAGAAAGCTTCCATCTTCTACAGTAGTTTTCTAAAATGTTAAGATTAGTTTGCATTTCAACACTGGTCTTTGCAAAAATTACTATGTCATCTGCATACATCAATAAAAAGAGTTTATTCATGTTTAGATCAATACCTTTGGCTCCATTTAGAAACAACTCGTCTTTTAAATCATTAAGATACATAGAAAATATAAAAGGGCTTAAACACTCCCCTTGCCGGACACCGAGAAAACTTTCAAACATTTCACAAGTTTCACCATGAAATTTAACTTGTGTTTTAACGCTGTTATATATGCCTTTCATAACACTAAACAATTTTCCTCTTAGACCTAATTTATATAATTTAAACCATATATTTGGCCTAACCAAATAGTCAAAGGCTTTAGAATAATCCACAAATAAACAATACAGTTGTTCATTCATATTTAAAACCTGATTTATCAAACTATGTAAGACAAATATATTGTCAGTTGTTCCCATTTTGGAGCGAAAACCTGCTTGAGCTTCAACATATATGTAACTAGTTTCGGCCCACATTGCCAAACGTTCAATTATACATCGTGTAAATAATTTCCCTAATACACTCAACAATGTAATACCTCAAAAAAAATTAACATCCGATAGGCTACCCTTTTTATGAAAAGGAACTAAATACCCATCGCTCCATACTTCAGGAAAATGGCCTAATTTTAAAAGTTTGTTAAACAATAATGATAAAACCGGTGAAAATGTGTCTTTCCCATAATACAAAAACTCATTTATGACTTTATCTGGGCCTGCACTACGACCAAGATTTAAATCTTTGATATTTCTGCTAATATCTTCGACAGTGAAAGGTATATCCAATTCATTAAACATAATCTTCATTTCGCTATCTAAAATTGCTTCATTAAAATATATGACATCTTCATCCGCCTGAAAAAAACCCTGTCATCTGGATTGTTAATCGCTTTAAAATAATCCGTGAAAGAATTTAAAGAAATATTTTGAGTTGAGTTAACACCAGAAGATTCTTTTAATAATCGCCAATACAACTTTACATTCTTAAAACGTGCATGTAACAACGTATTTGTTTTAGTTTTTGCCTTTTCATAATTAAAGGTCCGTACGCTTTTCTTATAAATGCTCCTAGCTCGCACCATTTCTAACCTATTTAATTCATTATTATCTTGCCTAAATAAATTAAGCTTATAGTAAAAATCCTGTCTTTTATCCCGCACAATATCATCAAAATTTCCCGAGGCATTTTATTGACATAACTAGAGTTTTCGCTTGTTTTCGTGACCATTGATCCGTTGGCAAAATAACGGTTTACAAACTCCATCAAAACATAATAATAAGTCATCTATACAACGATCAATATCGTTTTCATTATAAGCTGCGTCAATAATACTGTTCATTTCTAAAATGCTACGCTTAAATTTTTCACTTGAAATACTTCGGACAAAATCATCTTTAGACTCCGGTTTCCACTTATAGTAATGATTATCCGAGTTGTTCGTATTATGTGTATTATTACAAGGTTCATTTATAGGTAAGATATCATGTTTTCCCTGCAATGAAAGTTCGACCAGGCAATGGTCTGATAATAAATTGGGACTATTCGTAATAATGAGGTAAAATGATTTAATAATATTTCACTCACTTTACAATACTCAACTAAACTGCATCCCGAACTTCCTATATATGTAAATGCCCCTTCGTCATTGCAGACTCGTCCGTTTGCCACACGTAAACCAGTCTGTTTTAGAAAATCTAGCAATAATGACCCATTAGGATTTGTGCCTTTGTCATGGGATAATCTTGGTAAAACATTATCAACATTGTAATCGTCAGGTAATATATTTAAGTAAATAAGTGATTCAGAGTCGTCCGAAACAAAATCTGGAAGCATTCCAATTCTAGAATTAAGGTCTCCAAGTAACATAAAAGTGCATTTCTCCTCACCATACTTGTCCTGAATTTGTATAATATTCTCTAATATAACATCGTATGTGTTTGTATCAGCAAGAGCATTTCTACTGGATGTACTTGGTATATTATAACAAAGGCAAAGAAACAAATCAGTATCAAAATTGAAAAATCTACCGTCAAGTTGTATCCATATGTGCGAATCACAATTAGACATAATAAACATATCTTTACTGACAAATCTATCTTTTACATAAATTATTAAACCACCTGAGTTACGAGTTGTACCAATAAGCTTATCTTTTCTATTCAAAATAAAAGTTTCAAAACCTGAAATAGAAAAGTTAAAGTCATCAGACCCTCATGTTTCCGTAAAACATTTTGTATCGTTGTTTTCAAAAATATATCTGACTTCAGAAAACTCAAGTTTATTTTGCCTTTTAGAAATTAGTCCTTGTACATTAAGCAGTGCGAATCTGACTGTAGAATGTTCACTTTTATTTACATTGTTCGCACTTGGAAAAACCTAGTCAACATGCCCCTGGTTTGACCCCTGAGTGTTCTTATTTTCATTGGTCGGTTCGTTTGTCTATGATGACACATTACGACGAACTTGTGCACTAGCAGATCTCGCTCTATCCTGATTGGCTGTAGCCTTGTCACGTGACCTAGGTCTCCCACGCTATTTTTGTTTAAGAGCAGTGACACTTGTAGTATTACAACTGCTTTGCTGCATAGCTTGCTGATCGATAATTGACTGGGAAGTATCAAGTAATGAGAATGGGTTTGTGTTCACGAATTTAAATGATTTATCACGGTTTTGAGGTACTTTCCAGTCTGTAAACGTCGGTGGTTGACTAGCGCTCACATGTTGGTGACTGTAGCCATTGTTGGTCTGCTAGCACTCATAGGTGGTTTGGTTGCGCCAGTAGCTCGCATGCTTAAACTCACAGGTGTTTGTGACGCGCCCCCAGATACTTGGCTAGCACCCGTTTGTTGAGTGATCTGTTGCGGAGTGTCGATAGCGGTTACCGTTGGCGTCGGACGTTGTGTAAAATTGCCCTCAGCACCGGAAGGCCACACTGCTTCCTGCGCGTGTTGAGGCAATTTTGAAGAACGGTTTAGCAAACGATGCCACCCCAGAAATTCATCTTGCACAATATTTCCATTTATCACAATGGCAGCCGGATATCTTAGCTGAGTCTTAGATGAGCAGTTTTTTGCCCTATACTCTTTATATATTGGCCAATTTTTTTTCCGTGCTTGGCGTACACTTTCCGGATAGTCCTTATCTATGGCCATTCCCGTACCTGGCATTTTTCATCACCCTATCTACTTCTTTAACGTATCTGAACGTCACTAATAATGGCCTTTTCGAACGTTGGTTTCCTCTATATCCTGACGGAGGCCCCTGCCGTTCGGCATTTTCTATGAATAGTTCACCAGGATCTATATTTAAATTGTCATATAGGAAGTCATTGACCTCATCGTATGTGCTGCGACTCAGACCCTCTTGCACGCCGTAGATTAGTACATTTGTTCTACGTTCCTTTGTTTCCATGTCAATAATTTTGTATGTAAGCGCCAAAATTCTGTCGTCATGATCATTAATTTTCATATTCATTTTATTCACGTTTTCTTGTAATTGGTCTATGTTTGCATGGGAATTTTCTATTGTATCAATTTTGGAGAATAAAACGTTAATTTTGTCGTGCATAGACATGAGCTCGAAAGAGGATAGTTCGACACTACCTGAAGAATCCCTTTTTCTCTTCTTTGGATCCTGTGACAACCCAGACTTCGCCCCAACTGGTCTCCCGCTCTGCCCTACTTGTTGCCATTGCTGGCTTTCAACCCCAAACATATCTTCATTTTCCATTTCTTGGGAATTGTTCATCAACTGCGATAATGTTTCGCTACTTTCAGCCATTATAAGTCTCTGCTAATCTTCCTCTCACCTTTATAATTCACTATTTATGTTGTATTCCTTTAAAAACACTTTAAAACACGTAAATTCCGATATTTTTAAACTCTACCTATTAACACAGGTTTTACCTGCCCGCCATTTTAATCCCTTCAAGTACCAGTGTGATATTTGTATATGTGTGGTAAACTTTTATTCAAATGCTGATCTTAATTGCCGTATAACCCATATGCATTTCTTTAACAAATATCATTTTAGTGATTCGGCTGCTGGTTGGCTACAGTTATAACCGTATCTTGATTTGCATACTTCAACTTTTACTATAATTGTTTAATACACTAAGTTACCATGTCCATTGGAAAGACCATTTTAGCACTTTCAAACCTTACCTCATTGCCAATTTGGAAATCATGTTCATTACATCGTCTTACATTTTTTATGCAATGATAGGCAGTGCACCCGCTGCTTACCGTATGTACCTTATAAAATGAGACCTGCAAAATTAAGATATTTGGCAGCAAATCATAAACTCGATCTCATCAATAATCCCTCCTACCTTAGACACTTATGCATAATCATTACATAAGAAATGCGCCAATCAAAATGATAATTGTAGTTAATGAACAATATCGATAATGATCTAAACCAGGACCTATAGCTTATGGCGTCTTCAGACTAAATACCTAGACTTTCCTGTAAAAAATATATTAGTAATGCTGTGATGATGAAAATGTCTGTATGTCTTACATATGACCGTTGATATATGCAACTATTAACAAGTTACCTTTCGTCTATTATGGCGATAGAAATATTTGTTGTTGTTGTTGTTTAAATTATAGCACACTCTGAGTCTCAAACACTGACTCCATGCGTTTTTTAATAACAGCCATGGGTTTTCTTCATGCCGGCCAAACGCATTCTCTAATTATTAAGCTGGTCGCAGTATTTTATTCGAATACACCAGGCTCAGCTCAGATACCAATGTGCGCTGTGTTTATTCGTATGCTTTATGTTTAAATAATTGATACCGAATCAGTGTGTATAAATAGCTACCATGTATGTTAAATAAGACCTACTACGAACAATGTTCCAGTGCAAAATACGCTAATATGTTACAGGGCTGTTAACGGTCCGATTGCTATATTAAGTGATACTCTGTTCATGTAAATAAAAATGTGCAAACCTTAATGCCAACAACTTTCCTGGTGTCAAATATATTCTACAATGAAATAAAAGAGCATATTTGTGACAGTAGTAACAGAAAGGTTCATGCAGAAATCTAAACAAAACAAAAGTCCGTCAAGTCCAACATTGCTTAAGGCTTCAAAAAATGATTCAGTGTATTTGTTCTTCTTAAATACACCGAAATGTAACAACATCTTTACCAGAAATAAACAAAATCCGAATATTAACAAGATGCAATCATGTCCTTATTTTATACACTGAAATAAAACAACATCTTTAAAAGGAATTTGAGATATGTTTTCAGAAATCCAATCAAGTGTTAATCATTTTCCTGTCATGCAGGTTAGGAGTAGAAATGACCTTGGATGACCTTTACGAGCACTGTCCGGTTTATTTATCAAAATCTTATCATTTTAACCAGTTATTTGCCATATGCCGTAAATGCAGAATAAAGTTTAAATAATCACTTCTCTTGACATATTCTGAGTTCCAAGTATTCGCGAGGCAATGGTCGACGGCAATTTAAGCTGACAATGACATAATCATAATTGATCAGTTTGTTTGATACAGCACGCGCGTCTTAAATGATTAAAAAATCGGGAAATATACAATAACAAAATATGTGTATGGTTCAAAAAAGGGTAAATCAAGAAAAACAGGCATGCCTAAATGTCGAAGGTTTTATAATATATAAGAGTCCAAATGGACAAGGTGTTGTTTTCATCGGATAGAACGAGAGTAAGGCAAAATAAATATATAATTGATAAACAGACCGCTAAAAACGTCTAGATACAGGTGACTCATGAGAACTCAAGCTTCAATCTTTTATCTTTCAATGCGGTTTCTGCTTTTGGCTTTCCAGTGTATTTACTTTTTGCACATTTTTGCGTCTGTAAGGATAGTGTCATACTTGAAATATACATCCATTCAAACTAATCAAATTATAACCTCCCTCAGCAAATTATCATACAACTTTTGTATATAATTCATAGCGTCTTTTTATCTTCAGACGCAATTTTAAAAAAATATATATTATTACTTGAGACGAAAGTGCCTTGTAAGTAAATGAATGCGCTAACATGCAGCCATTGACACGCTTTGAAATGACCCTGTATGGCTGTAGACAGAGAAATGATAATTGCAAATACTGGGATAAAGGCTAAGATGTTTTAAAGGAACTGGTAACTTTTCCGCTTTCAAAACTCAAATGTTCAGATCGATTTTGTTTCTTGGCATGAATAACAAAATTCTGCATATGTTTGGCTCTGCTTACACGAAAAAAAAAATGAAATGCTGCTTCCAGAGATCGCGTAAACCTCTTTTTGGAATGAGGTTTCACATATCTCTGCATATGAGGAATTTTGACACTTTATGTAGGCGTAACCACTGAGTCTTGTTTGTGTTGCAGTTATTGTTTAAGCAACACTGAGATTGTGCAAAAGTACTTTTGCTAATATAGTTTCATGGTTTCTTTTCACCTTAAGTTAATTTGTTATAATACAAGAGAGAAACACGAATGCAGCACATTACATCATTCCACTGATGTCTATATCCCAGGACTATGTCCATTTAATAAAAAATGAAATTATTGTAATCACCACAAATTTGTATCATTCGAATGTAAAAGTTGTCAAACAATGTCATCAATAATTCATAAGTTCAACAGGTTTAGTTTGGAAACGAAGGTGCAAGTTCCTCTTTAATTACAAACGAAACGAATTGAGAAATTAGCTTTAAATTTGATGTAGCTTTATAAACCATGCGAGAAAAAGCTTGGATTTAAATTCGTTTTTTAAAATGATGAATAAATATAATGCCGTATCACCATCACAAACGATTCTAACTGCTGTAGTCCACATTTGTTTATATTTTCCTTATATACATAATTTTGAAAATAGATCTAAAATGAAAAGAATGCAATTGTTTCGTTTGTGAACATAAACCTTGTTTCCTTTTTTTAAATTGAGGCCCTCCCTTACCGGTGGTATTCAGAAAAATCTGTAAGAATACTGTGTGAAAAATGCTGCCGACACGAGGAAACTAGTGAATGACTTTATTTGCAGCTGTATGACGATGGGGACATTGATCCCGACAATCCCAGTGAAATTGGTAAGTGGTAGAAAATTGTATGTGGTCATCGATTAAATGATTGTATTTCTGTGCATCAAATTTTATTCACGATAACTTGATTTGGTATTCTGCTGGAACAAAATGCCGATTAAAGGATACATAGAATCAGTTATTTTTCATGGTATGCTAAAGCTGCTAAAGCTGCCTCAAAATGATCTCTTTTTTTCGAATGGATGTCCTGTAGCAGATAGTGATGATTGCATAATGTTTCCTTTTAGTGAAATATATAATCAAATGTGATTTCGCACTAAGCAAAGTATACGATTTCATATTTTTTTCAATTTATGTTTGTTGCATTTTTTCCCGTATTTTAAGTTCATGTTATCTCACCTTTTGAAAACCATAAATTGTATTAGAGCTTTTCTGGAATATTAGGGTCATCTCATCCACCAATATACAACATCATGGCTTAAGATAATGAATTTAACTTCAATGTCAAGCGAATGGTTTTCTTGAAATGTTTCAAAATATATATTGTGACTGCTCAGTGAACCGCACATTCGACGGTGTGGTGCATGTGTTGATACGATTGTCCCAGTCATATTCTGTGTCGTAATATGTATTAAATCTTTGTACACGTCTTTGGCTCTATTACTATTAAATAGCTACTCATATTTTTGTGTTAAATTATTAACATTATCTAAGCATTTAACTACCACTGAACAACATGTTATATGTAGTCTGTTATTATCTTTAATAAACTATGTCGTCTGTAATGGTTTGCTTATTTAAGATATTTAAGATATCGTATTTTACCTCATTCTTATCTTTAAACTCTTGTCAGAAAACAGGCATAATTATTTATTTAATGTGCTGCAACTAAATACACGTTTTACAAAATGTCCAACTCGCTACAATGGCATCATGTTGCGGTAATGTTGCTACATCCTTTGAGTATACGTTACAGTTTGGATGACAAGGATCCTTTTGATTTCACTCAGCATGACTATAATAAATGTAACTCAAATCACTCACAAGTTTGTGTTGACTCTACGGTCATTTCGCGATCCGTTCATGCGTAAAATAAATTTCAATTCAATAGCAAATATCAAAGCTCGCTTTGCTTCGCCCCGGGCACGTTCTTTGGTCTCACGTTATTTAAAACATATCTTGGAAGTCCTTTATAAAACAAATTCTCAAAAGAATACACAGTTAGTCAAAAGAAAGTACTGTATAGGGTTCAATAAACAATATAAAGTTCAGACCAAAAGTGTATGACGTCACATAAATCTTTTAGGATGCTTTTAACTTTTTTGAAATGTTAAAAATAAACACAAAATTGTAAAAATTGTTTAGTTTTAGCCATAATCATATATGCATTCGATGCCAATATCACAACAACTGAATGTAAAGTATTGTATCTAATATTTTTATGTGCATGATTACATAGAAGATACCTAAAGTTTAGCAGAAAATATTATTTAGGACTTTGCAAAGAAACCCCAGCTTTTTCTATCTTAGATAAACGAATTCAACGCAATGGTAAATAAAGTAAGATATTTTTATAAAGAACCTGTCTGTTTTATTTGATCTCACCGTTGACGAAGCAACATTGGGTAATCATAAAGCGACCTCCCCGTCAAATCCAGATGGTAAGAGACAGGCTGACTAGGGGTTTCCACCTGATCGAATTATCCAATAGAACGCCACAAGGCGAAGCAACATCAGATATATCCGATACTCGCTGATATTGGCCATCAGTGCTAAGATCTTAACACTCGTGATATTCCAAACTCTGAAGACAGATGCGTGTATGGAGGATTTTGATTTACCAACAACTTCTCTTCGCTATCAAATCAGTAGCATGTGCCAGGGACAAATGAATTTGCCACCATTGTACAATTACTTCTGTGCTTCTGTTTAGTTGGATGTATGGATTGTGAGTAGAGCGGCTTTACCGACGGTGTGCTGTATTCTCTGAAGAGTGCTATAACAAGGGAATATTTGCCTTTGTTTTCACATAGTATTAAATTGCGTATTTAAACAAATCGTATGTACTTAATATAGGGTACATTTTATTCAATAGATATGTTTGTATTGTGTTCGCTGCCAGCACTAAGCGTCGTTATTTATATGAATCGTAATTAAGGCAAACATAATTTTAAATATTAAAATTAGTGAAGGGTATTGACAATTTGGTATTGCTTCGTGATTAATTTAACATTTTAATATTTTGATATTTGTAATAATTTACAATTGTGGAATTGGTCGGCCGAATATAATGCAATCAACCTAAAATTGCCTTATGTCTTCATGATAATCTTCTCCCAATCGATATTTAGATGTGTTTCACTCAGTTTAAATTGTCTCAATGAAAATTTCATTGAGAACAATTGATGGACATTCATAATTATAATCTGATATTCTAACAAATAAAAAAACTTGGAAAATGACATTTATTACTGTGCAAATGAAAGAGAATAAATACATAAATACAATGGAATGATATGAAATGAAACAAATGACTACCAACGTATGTTATGAGAGCAATGTGATGCATATCAACATTAGACTATTTTAATCCGATTTACAAACATATCATTGACAGAGAACCAACTACGATTAATGAATAAACTAACCTTTCGCGTACTATTTATGTCATAACAGACAGATAGGAACTAAGTACACCAGAGATATATAAAAGATATTTAGAGAGCAGGAGGGAAAACGTCCGATATGGGTAACAAATTGCCAAACTGTGCGATCCCGTACCCCAGTAAGAATAAGCACCTACATATGGTACTAAGTACGGAGCAGATCAAACTTGTACAGGGGTCTTGGGAGCTCCTCAAGGATAACCTTGGAAGGTTAGGGCTCATCGTGTTTCTCCGGTGAGTTTTAATGTGTGTTGTTCATGATATCTCAGTCATTAATTCGTGACAAAAAAGTAAGGCATCGTCATCATAATAATCATCATCATCAACAACATCATCATCATCATCATCATCATCATCATCATCATCATCATCATCATCATCTTCATCATCACCATCTACTAAATACTTTTTTTTTCAGTTTTGGCAATATGTTTCTTATGCAATATGCCGTTATTTATCCACATATTGTTCACTTTCAATTATTCAAAAAATATCTCAGGCATATACAACCTGATAACGTTTGTTCAATGTGCTTTAAATAAAATTTGAAACTAAAAGTATAAGATACAGTAATGATAATACTAAGTTAAACTGAGATTTAACTAAAGGGTTGCTTTGGACAATTCGTTACAGATTCATATAGACATTTATATACTCATTGCATGACTTCACAACCAGTAGTCATTTTTCTTCTTAGAGTAAACAATTTATATCTAAAACAGTTTTTAAAGATAAACATTAAATACATCGTGGCAAAAATGTTCTATTTTTTATTGAAAATTCAGTCAATATGACACGAAGTACTTATCCGAGATCTCTAGAATCTTTAACAAGTATTAACATGTTGGAGGACAATTCTTTCTTTTCATGATTTAGAGTATCCTTTTGCTTAAAAATGGTTTGTTTGAAAGAGATGAAGGAACGGAAACAGCAACATAAATAACACATTTTTTGCTCCATTTAATTATTTGGTATGCGCCATACCATGGGAAAGGTTAAATAATTAAGTAAACAAAATAATGATAAGAAACCCTGCTAATTATTTCTTTCGCTTTTTCCTATTACTTCCTTATCGCACGATAGTAATTGGCCAATCTAAGAGCGTTCAGGTTGTTACCAAGAAAATAAACATCTCTAAACACATATGTGAGATATCTAACTATGAAATGATTTTGACACAAGCTAAGGATCGTAAATTATCTTAATCAATTAAACCTTAATCAAAGATAAAATGATACTGTGTTCTCTATAAGACATCTAAAACATGTAAGCATGTAAAACAACTCCTAACAACTCCTAATGATACTGTATTTTTATCAATATACTCGTTTGGATCAAAATGTATATATTATATGATATTGGACCTTCATTACAATAAAGTTTTATATAAAAAGTACAATTATAAAGAATACCTTCAAAGTTAATACATAATACTTCCAAATACACAGACTCAACATTGGCTGGTGCACAAACCTGTATATTTATGATGTTTAATTAAACTCAACATTGGTAATATCTAATATCATCTAAAGAGGATTTTAGAGTTCATGAAGCATTTTGATAGACTTATGCTTAGCATGTCAATGAGGATGGAAACTATTTGAATACTATTAAAGGGGTCGTCAGTCTAGGTGTTGAATGGAACAAAACGGTGGAATGACGTGACAGGAAAATCCTTTCCTGAAAAAACTAATTACATTTGTTTGTAAGTAGCTCAGTATTAATATACAACACAAATACCGATACTGTCTACCGTTACTGGTACAACAAGTCATTACAATAGACATTGCCAATGACCCATACATAAACATATAATAAATATGTTAGACACTGGAGGGATTTTCTACGTTACTCATCCTTTGTCATAGAACGCTTTATCTACGTTTGAGCATGTTTATGCTTTCAACATAGTTCTCGTTGAAACGAAATATAACTGCAGTAACAATGATTAAGTTGACAAATAGTAATTAATACTGAATACATTAATAGCTCCCTTGTAGCACATCAACCATTTAAAACCTAACCTCAACGAATTTCTGGTATTAAATGTTTATAATAGATCACCACCAATTTGTTTCTGAAATATGTTTAAACTAATATCAAATACAAAATGACGCCGATGAGAAGACTTGGCCACTTGTTTCCAATTCTTGGTGAATTAGAGAAGGAAATTTAGAGTGTTTTTTAACAGGTATCAAAAGTGTTAACCCCTGTTTTTTTGTCATAGAAAATCTACTAACCAAGCCATATTAGAATATTACTGTGGTTCACGAAAACTTACATAAATGTATGCAATCCAAAACAATACATTTTGTGAACAAAGCAGCTGTCGCTGATCAAGTATGATGCTTTGGGATTAGATTTGAATGATAAATAGTACTTTTAAATATTCGTATTCACTTATGCCTTTAGCAATTCCCCAGATGTGCCTTTCACTAATTAAAAAAACCCATTTTACTCTAGCCATGTTGTCTTTTATTGATGTAATTTCCTAATATGGACAGGCTTTTTAAGCAATGAGTATAAATGTGTTATCATCAAAGAGCACCATGTATATCTTTGATGTTGCATAGGCAGCGTTTCTCTGATATTCTTCTTTTTATTGCACTAGCAGCGGGGGTTGTCCATGGTCGGTGCATTATACCAACTCTTTGATGATACACTTGAATTTATTACCGCTAGCGTCTGTATGTTCTGAGAAGTTTCAATTCGTGGATTAAAGAATATCGTTATTTATATTATTGGCGTCATTGTAAGAAACACATCCTTTGATTGTTTTTATACTTCAAGTGCATTTCTTCTAACGTGTGAATAAACATTAAATGCACACAAAATTTCGATAACTCTAATAAACAAAATATTTTTAACCTAAAGATGTCAAAAGCTTTACCCTCAATTTCAGGCTATTTGAAACGGAACCGCAAATGAAGACGATGTTTCCAAAGATTGTGCAAATGAACCATGACAACAAGCTGGAGACAAACATTGACAAAGACATGTTACAACGACACGCAGTAACCGTGATGGAAGGGTTAGGGGCGGCTGTGGAAAGTCTGGACGACTCAAGATTTCTCAACAGTGTTTTAATATCTATCGGCCAAACCCACGTTCAACGCCAAGTCAAACCACACATGGTCAAGGTTGGCTAAGTAATTATTCAGATAAAAATTAAGTCATTTCAAGATTGAGTGTAACAATTTAAAGTTGTTTTGATATCAGTTTTAATTGAGTTCATTTCCCTCGATAGAAATAAAAAGTACTTTATGGAAGGCACCAAACAAAATAAGCCTTCGCTTGGAATGGAAACCGGAGACTGCTTAATGCCATCCGAAAACTTAAAACTCTACTTAAAGCACTGAGAACCCTTATTGACAACCTTGCAAGGTTGCTTTGTGTCCATACATATTGGGTCATTATTAGTCATGGTGAACTTACAGTGGCGCGATGAATGCCCGTTGAATACAAGGTAAAAATAATGTGTCACAGTGTATTTTTTGGAAAACTACCATTTCTCATCATTCATCTTGAGATTTTTCTTAAAACGTCTCGAAATGGCTTACGAATACTTAAGCGGATTAAGTGTAAGACTTAAGGGTTTAACTTGATTAAGCTAATAATTCGATCAATTCTTAATGTTTCTGAGCAATCTGAAGGACTATTTTACTTCATTCATATCTACTCATTTAAACAAAATGTGCAAGTGTCAATTCGAAATGCTAAAATATCATGAAAGGGGGTTTGCATGTAAATAAAATCCAAGACATTTTGAACTTATTTTCAAATATCTTAACAAGATACAGTCAATCGTGTGCGTATCACTTCGTATTGCAGATTTAAGGATTGCAAACAGCTGTTGAAAAATTGGATGCCATTTCCGAAAATTGTCCGTTACAACTGAAGCGGAAGTAACTCAGCAGCATTTCCTATAGGCCAAATATGCATATGCAACTGTGAATAATCATATCTTATGACATCGCTACTAATAAGTGTCAACTATTTAACAAGTATAATGGACATCTTATCAGTTTTTTACAAACCGCATATTGATCTTAAAAATATAGTAACGTTTTGAAACAAACTCAAAGACAATGTGTTAATTTCTTTAACTTAAGATAAATAAAATAAATTACAGTTTCTTTAACTCGTTTGTGTTTTGAAGCTATTGCAATATCTCTGGTAACGTCCTTTCGGATTTGTCTTCATTTTGCTAAAACTAATGTATTGCAATGTTGTGTAGCCGAAAAATCACCCAATACTTTACCGATATTTGTGTGGTAAAAAGTCGTTTATCTCAGATAGTAACACAAAAAATGATTTCACTAAACGATAAGCGTGCATTGAAGAAAATGGTTAGGATCAGACGATTTTATAAGATAAAGGTTAATCGTATCGTAACAACTTTTAAATGTAATAAAAACTTTCTGTTTGTTTCAGAAATTATGGCCTTCCCTCAATTATGGTCTCCAAGAAGTGCTTGAAGAATATTATACGAAAAGTGTTGCAGAAGCGTGGAAAACAGTGTATGACTATATCTGTGTCTATATGAAGTTGGGAATGGAAAATCCAGACATTGATCCCGACAATACCAGCGAAATCGGCAGATAACAGACAAGATATAATTCATTGAGTCATTGATTGTTTTTATTTATTCACCTGTTTATCGTTGCCATTGTAAGAAACTTGAGGTGTGCATCATATTACTTTGACAATCTACATGACAATATTTAAGTTAAAGGTTCTTTGTATAATGTCATATCAAAGTTGCGGCACAACTATTGTCATAAATTTGGCATAATTTATTTATTAATAATACTTCCGTGGAAGCCTTTGATATATTTGCATGAATGAAAAGCTAACACAGCATTTCAATATATATTTTTTTTATTTAATTAGAAAATGTTTCTCTTATTACATATTTTAATGACACTACACAAAATAGGATGGTATAACAATACTTAATATTCTCGTTTTTATTCATTACAAGGTGCGTTTGAAACAATAACATACAGAATAGGCCATCGTTTATTTCTTGAATGTATATTGATAATAAATTTGTAAGTTTAATGTCTAAAGATGATATGTCAGTTCCTATGTTTACATTTATAAACAGGTCAATTAAGACTTGAATGGCGCTTAGAACTTCTCAACATATTTGAACCCAATTTAATTATTTTTTATGAAGTAGCGGTGTTAGGAATGCACGTAGAAAAAAAAGTTATGAGGATGCAAGAACATTCACACTAGCAAATGTTAACTTTTAAACAGACACAAAATCCATTGATGTTGTTAAAATCTAAAACAAGTATCATGGTCAACTCCTTCCACTCCATTTCAATAAGTTGGAAGATTTCATTAGTATATGTGGTCATGATATTGTCAGCATTAAATTGGCTTTGTTCTTTAGATTTACTTAAGACATATTTTAAAAGTTTCACGGCATGATTATACAATTTTAATGTTCAAAGATTGCCTGTAGGAAACCAAAAACAATACAAACCAAATATTGTGCAAGTGGAAGATTGAAAGGTTAACGATTATATAAATGCATAATATAAGCGTTAAGGAGCATCATGCATTTTTTCATCAATTAGGAACTACAGAGCTTTTCTTAAATCCGTATATGTTTTTTTTTGTTGTTCAATTGGGTTAATCAACATATGACTTTAGATAATATACTAACTGAAGGCAATATATATGCATGTAGGTTATATATAAACGTGTCAACCTCATAGCCATCATACGTTTAGCCAGCTATCATAGCCAGCTTAAGTTGGTAATAATGTGAGAGAACTTGGTCATTTCTCTACCGGTCGCATTGCCCTTTTTTATAAGAAGGAGTCTTATATAAATTAATAATGATAATGTTTCTCAAATTGATTGATGGTTTTAATTTATATAATCGAATGCTTTAATTACATTCTATATTTACAAGTGTAACTTATATATACATATCTAAATACGGTACATGTTTTGGGGAAAGAATTCCCCTTTTTAATGGAAACCACTCATAACATAATGCCAGCACGTTGCTATTTGGATGTTTTTTTTATTTACTTCGGAATGTATTGAACACGTAAGTATTATATATGACGAGCTGAATATGCAACCCGCCCATTATAACATAAATGACAACGTAGTGATAACATTCTTTCGCAAGAACGAATCGCGATAAATTGATCTGATCGAAACCAATTTTCAGATTTTTTTTCTCGATGAAGTCAATCGC
This sequence comes from Mya arenaria, assembly GCF_026914265.1. NCBI lineage: Eukaryota > Metazoa > Mollusca > Bivalvia > Myida > Myidae > Mya > Mya arenaria. The sequence continues at coordinate 42,274,653 of NC_069132.1, forward strand.
GTTGGTTTTGTAGCGGCGTATACGTATCACGTCAAAAATGAGATTTTACCCTATCATGACAGGGCAAGGAAATTAACATGGAAGCTATTTTCGAAATATGTCTGTTTTGTCATTTCACGTTCTATATTTGTTCCTTTTTCCGACAGAGGATGCATTCTCACGAGGTTTTGACTCTCGTTCTGTTAAAATAAAATGAAACAACCCTAGAAATATTAAAAAAGACAAAACAGTATCATTGACTGATTAAGTAGGACTAAGAGTATATGCATGTGTCTATTTACCACGCTTAATGTCACAGTGTTGATCTTTTTATTATAAACTTTCCTTCACGGGTTCAAATCTTGTAAATCTATTACTTACTTTTTAGTTTGCATCACTTAAATATCTTAACACAGTAACTGTATCTGGTTATATTTTAAATTGGCTAACACGTAGCCAAAGAAATAATATTCCCACAAACTAAAAATACACAAGAAAAGTTAAGAGTTAAGAGCCCGACGATAAGGTTCGTTTAATGCATTTCATGCAACAGGCCTTAGTCCAACTTTTTAGTTACTTACGTCCGTTGACTGGTTAGGTATTGAACGGTTTGAAAACTTTACTATGTATTGCATTGTGGTCTTTGTGAATTGAGTAAAAGCACTATTTTTTTAAGCAATAGAAAGTCCAACGCCATCATGCATTCGATGGGATTTGGACGTTTTTCGCTTAACAGAAGCGTCTTGTAATACCGCTAGAATAATTTCCACATTGTAAACATATATCTTTGTTGATCGCTTGACTCTGGCTGTGCTTTAAAAGAAAATATTAAGCAAAAACTCTTAAGTCATTTTCCTCAAATTTGAGAAGTCATATTAGAAGTTATGTTCTCATGAAAGTTAATATTCATTAAAATAAAAAGTCTTAAGTAAATAAATGAATCCTATTACCAGTGAGTAACGTGGCTTGGAAAAGCGACTTAATTATGACATTAGGTAAATGATAAATCATATATTATAAACAGGGTTTAAGATATTATAAATTAAGGAAAACTTTCTCAAAATTTGTTAATGATCGTTATATTCTTATATCAAAGTACAATAGTGGTCTTAAGTAGCTCATTGCTGATAGTAATGCTTATCCTGATTTTTATTGTGATGTTTTAAAGAAAATTCGTAAAATCAAAATGTTTCCAGCAGGTAGTAGGGCAGATAAACTCAATGAATTACTTGGATTTTATTTAAACCGTGGATATCAAGGCAATATTTTGAAGAGTAAATGCCTTCTTATTATTTAAGATGAATTCCTGCCTTACATAACTAAGGTTTCAGTCAACTGATTTTATTAAGATTTTGCTAATTCATGTTATCTTTAAAACCTTTTTTGGCTGACTCGGAGTGTTTTGGCATGTGATATTTTTAAATTTTTCAAATCATTTGGAAGGAAGGATTAGCAAATACATGTCGCTTCTATTTTTGATAATGTTTTCTTTATTTGTTCCCAGTTTTAATACAATAATGCTTTTAATTTTTAGCAGGGTGAAAAAAGAACTTTCCTCAAATATTCGACATGCATTTGATTGTAGTTCAAAAGTTTTCCCAACAAATTAAGAACTATAAGAAAAGTTCCATAATACAATACGACAATACATATTAAGCTAGCATTTGTACGACTATATAAATTATTATAATTCGTATAAGTAATGCACGGTATTATCTTTCCTCTATCTTAGTTCATTTGTTGATCGATCGCCGCTGTTCCTCACGGTATTGTATTCCATTTAAAGACAAATTGAATCTTCTACTGACCTCGTTAACATTATTTCCGAGAATAATGATATACAGTGACACAAATTATACCTTTGTCAAGTAATCTCAGTGTCAGCTTCAGGAACATGAAGCAGACACATTCTGTCGCAATTGCTTAAGATCAGAAGTATACTGCATAAGTATTGTAGATGGAATACTTTGTTGATTATGAGTTAACTGTATACTTTGGTATACAATGTATTACATAAATATAACAGTTTACTATTTTTTCAACAGTAACCAATTCTACATTTTTCATAAACAAAGCGAGTACACTGCTAATTAACATAATTCGCCTGCTAGCGACTCAGTCCGAATGTCGAGCTATTTTGTTGGTAAGTCAATTAATGAGTTTTGAACTAAATGATTTACCTCAATAAAATGAATTGAGCTGAGATCATCGTATTAAATTCAGTTCATGCAAATGTCATATAATGCCCTCTTTATGTTATTATTGTGAAGTTATACCGTTTTTAAAATCCTACCATTCTTTTTAAAGTTCAAATCATTTGACAAAAACCTAAGATAAATGCAATTGCATTTTGACCTTGAGATTGGCTCTTTTAATGGCACTGTCGTACTTTGAAAATTGGTACCATTAAAGAGGGTATATTTGCCACAGTGACTGGCGATATCAACTTATTTAAATACAAATTCAACGTCATAAAAGTGACTAGGACATGAAACTTTATAAATGATCACTATCATTGTATATGAAGCATTCAGTCAGTATAGCCTCACAGTCGAAAACCCTCGAAATAAGTCAATACATTTAGATGTTATTCAATATAGTTTGCGATTGTCCCCAAAACACACATACTTTCTTCCTGAATTTTTTATTAACCAAGACAGGTCTAATTTGAAATGTGTCCAAAAAACTCATTTTCAAGAAAAGTAAAAAAGCCTTTCTTTTAAATATTTGACATTGAATGTAATTCAATAAAAGTGCGAAAAATCTATTGAATTTTTACTGACCATGTTAACATTATTTCCGAGAAAATTGATTTACAGTGGCCAAAATTATGGCTTTGTCAAGTAATCTCAGTGTCATTTTGAGGAACACGAACAAGACATATTCTATCACAATTGCTTAAAATCAGAAGACTCGGTTAATGATTAACATTTGCAGATGGACTACTGTGCGGATACAGAGCTAATTGTTTATTAAAGTATATGCAATGTATGAAATAAGTATAACAATATAGTACTATTTACTATCCAGAATTAGCAATTCTACATTTTTCATAAACAAAGTTAGATAGCTCATTGAATTGCAATCGCCTTTCAGCGACGTAGTCCGAATGTTGAGCAATATTTTTGGTAAGTCAAAGCATAAGTTTTAAAGAATAAGAAATAAATGATGTCATCATTGATTGAAAGCGAAAAAAGTTTCGTTTATTCAAGTATGTAATCAATATCATAAAGGTGACTTGAACACTATACATTATTAATGATAAGTGTCACTGTATAAGAAGCATTCAACAAATATAGCAATGCGGTTAGATTGTATCCAATAGTCTTATTTGAATACTACTTTTGAATATATCCGTTATAGTAACAAAGAACTGTTTTGTGAGAATTCAAAAGCTGGATTTTGACAGACCGGAAGAAACTCTATATCAATGGTAATGTCCTGCGATAGTTTGCCGTCGTGTTAGCATACATGTCTTAGAAGTTTCGCTACTTATTAAAGTGGTGTATCGCAATGGAAGGACAAAAACTCCCTTGCAGCCAAACTTTTACTTATGAGATTGCCTTAATGCGAAGGATCAAAGCCCAGATAGGTTTCAACGAGACATGGAGCGTCAAAAGGCCAAAGGCTTATATTACTTTAATATCTAATAACGTCTCATTAAACGTTGGGGGTAATCTTATTGAAGAAAACCCGTTGGGAATTTTCCAATTGCTAATACATTTGGCCTAACCCGAAATGCATTATTTAACTTATTATTTGATTTGCCCTTCTGTAGCAAAAAAATAGTTCCCTTCTGTAGCGAAAAATATTTCCTAGGAACTTGATATTGTGGAAGGTTTTTCTTGAATAAATGTAAATCATAACTGATGACCGAAATATATTTCGCAATCTACCCAAACAAGACATTCAGCAAACGTTAAGCATTTAAATTAAATTGGCCTTTATTTATGTAATTGTCATACGAGTTGTCCTGAAAACAGCTGCCTTATGTTTCAAAAGAAGCAAGGTTTGATCGCAAATTAAATTCACTTGCATTGCAGTAAGGAGCGACCATGCATTTCGTATGATTTTTAAGAATTTCGATAAGTTTCTGTGGACTGATTTAAGCATTTTTGCTTAAGTAGACTACATTGGGCCAGATTCTCCAAATATGTAACACCCGACAGGGAATGTAATTTTCCTTTAACCTATTTGAAGATATGATTTTGTTTGTATCAATTGCCCATTGTTAAATACTACTCTCCATTTTGTGACAATGTTAAATGTAACTTTGATCATTTTTTTTAAGAAATTTCCGCAAAATCTCTATGAGATGATAATATCCTACCAAGTATAATTTGGAATCAATCAAACAAAATATATTACAAAACAAAAACAAAACACATCATTTTTAAAGAGAACACATTGTTTTAGAGAAGCTATATAACGTTAACACGTAAATAAAATCATAACATTGGTAAACAACATCGCACGCTGGTTGTGATTAAATGATATTTATACGTCAATGATACAGAATGCAAGACAAAATATCAATTGCATATGCTCCAATCTGTTTCTTAAATGCCGACACTCGGTATCGCTGCGTTACCGGTTACTCGAAACAGAAAAACGAATAAAGGCATTTTGTTTATCAAATATGGTCTGACAACCGATGTGGCTAATGTTTACCGTTTTTGATATTTTGTTACTTGAAACACCTCTATATTTCTTTTCTCCTAATAAAAGTTATCAAATAGTATTATGATTTCGATGGCAGACAATACCACAAGTTGCAAGATCTTTCGCCATGAGCTAAATGTTTCAAGCATAGTAACGTTGTTTTAACACTTACCAGTTTAAAGCAAGGCTACGGTCCAATACGTCCGATTTGTAGTGGCATACTTATTGCATATGATATTATATATTTTCATGACAGAGCAAGGAAAGTCCTATGGAAGCTATTTCAACATTGGTGTCATAATTCCTGGTGTTCAATATCTGAGGCAGAGCGTCTAATTTCTTCTTATTTTCATTAGGATAAGCATGTTAAGGAATCTGTTTCATGCCGATTTTATATAATAAAATACTTTGACTCCAGTTGACATAAAAGAAATTTAGATGCAAATGGTTAGTGAATTGTAAACAAAACAATTGAACATGCGACATAATTCATTATAGATGGCGGCGTCTGTGGCGGCGACGGTGGCGGCGTCTGTGGCGGCGTAAGCCCAATATATCTGCAGAACATCACTGGACAGTGTTCGGGGGTATCATGTCTCTTAGAATATATACCGACCAAGAAACACTAGCGCTACGTCCCTTTTATCTCGGTAAAATTATATTTTGAAATAATCCGCCTGTTGACACCAGAGTTATACCCGTTTAATATTAAAACTTTTTAGGACGATAAGGATTTTTTTCTTCTACTCACTCGAAGGCAATGACCAAGAAAAGCAACAGGGTTGTGAAATCCATGCTATTTACCTTTTTTATAGAAACAGTTGATTGTTGTTTAAATTCCTTAGGTTCTTTTTAGAATGAGTCTTGTATCTCAAACCTCATTGAAGATGTAATCTGTGCTCATCAACTGTATGGATGAAAATAAAAAAAAGACAGAATGCGTTTATAATTGATCTATTGTTTCTTGTAATATTTCTCCAAAGACGTTTGTTTTTACGCGACTTTGTGAGATGCGGATTGACGTGAGATTTGAATCATGGCAAGGCAGCATTACTTGGTAAATGACAAGATTTTGTCGAAACAAAAACAATGCGTGTATATATTTGAATTCAATGGGTGATTGAAAGAACGTCCACTTGCCCTAACATATAGAAAAGATACGTTACATTTAATAGCAGATGTAACACAATAGAAGCTTCGATCTGTGTGATAAAAATAGACAGAGAGACACTTTTTTAACGTGTTTTGTCGGAAATAATCCTTCATGTTCAATTATGATTTTTCATGACAACATGGCAAAAAGAGAGATTTCACTTGATCTGGTAATGTATGCGTTTTAAGCGTGCGAAATCCTTTGGTGGTAGAATTAATGTTGAACCATTTTTAAAAGCAGAATGAATTGTTTGAACGTATGGCCATAAAACATTTTGATCGAGGAAGACCAGTGGCATCAAATTCGCGAACGCTGCATTCTAAGTATTTGAAATTATGATTATTGTTATATGGTGCAAAGTGGAAATCTTCTAGTGAACTTATCATTACTATCAATGAACAATTTTAAACTTACCGACACTGTAGTATTGTGATGAAGATCAGAAGAATCTTTCCACAGTCATGTATTCGTTTCTTTGCAAAGTTATGGTTTTCATGCTAAATATTCTTTAATTCAATAGCAATGTAGCATTGATTCCATAATTTATTTGTTTATTCAAAGAAGGCTTTGATTCGTGTTTGTTATCAGTACCTCAGTAACTGTGCATGAATGGCACTTTGAGACGGACATTGAAAACAGTGATCAGCAAGCATGCAAAATTACCATTTTCAAGGTTGTGACTTATTTTCCCCAAAGACTTAGCCTTCGTAATCAATTCACAAGTCTTGTCAATGAATCCCATTGGGAATATAAAACCTCTTGACCGAGTTATGTAATTTGTTTTACGACTAGAAATTTAATGACAACCATTGCTGACATTTCTTGAAAGAAACGAACACTCAATCGACACTGTAGAAATCTAAAACTTTGTAAGTACAGTCACAAAGCCCTTGTAGGAAAATTAAACCCTGAATCGTAGGTATGTGAGCAGTGTTCATGTATTGCGATGTACAACACCACCTTATGTGTTACATATTTTCTCAAGTTATTTTAACGAACAAATACAAGATATCTCAATATATTTCTTACAATATGACACTTATATAATAAGTATGGTTCAAATCCGGCACAAATATATTTTGACTGCGTATGTTACCTATTTCGGAAAGCTTTTTACAATGAATATCAGCTACTGCATAAAGCAACACATATCCGGTCCAATCATGAATTAATGTGTATGACATAAAGGAGTTAAAATTTTCTGTTTATTTTTTTTTTGCTGGAACGCCTTTTCCACCAGAAACATGATCAAATATTTAAATAAGAAACAACAAATCGCGTTCTATTTGCTGAGGCATACGCGTCGAGAGTGAGATTTTACTCGTGAAAAACGTTCAGTTTTAAAAAAGTAATATCAAGAGCGTTTTGAGGATTTCAGTAAAAGCCAAAGTTTCCTTTAAGACTCTTTTCAAAATTAGAGGAGCTTTCTAAAGGTGTTTTTCCGCCGATCGTCTGCATAAAGCTACCCGTTGTGTTCCTCATGACAGTGACTGCTTCATGGCTTTAAATTGTCACACCTATACCGAGGTCTTGAAATCCGTCCTAATTATCTTACACAAAAGTGCTACGCATTCTAGCGTATTTACTCAGCATGTCTTGATCTAATAAAAAAATGAGTCATTCTGAAATATATTCGTTACATATATCGACACTGTTTTAAATAAGCTGGTATTTACGTGGTAGACATACCCAGTATATATCAAATTGGTAAAGACGCAACAACTGTGAAAGATACATGTCTCGTAAGCAATGTAATACATAAGTAAGTAAGGTTCAATGAGTTTTACGCAACGATATCACTTCTATGTAAGTGTTTGACAATTTTATTTTCTTACTATTGTCTCATCTTAAACGCCAAAGCTTACCTCATCTTTATTTCTGAGCAATAACGAGTTTAGATGTTATAGAATCGAACGACTGTTGCCAAATATTTTTTCGAGGAATGGCGTCAGAGGCATCTTCACAAACACACACATAAAAGACATATCTCCTTAATACTACTTTATTCATTCAATTGTACAAAATTTCGTCTATGATTAATCCGGCGGTGGCCTTGCCCAGTAACAGCCTCTGTCACGGAATTCTTTTTGAATTTTAGAGAAAAGTAAATGAAGAATAATGTACAGTAGGTATTCAACAAACGTTGTATTACCTTGTATTAACTGCTTCACGTTTCATTCACGAAAGTATTTGCTCCTTTTTTCAAAAGAAACATACTGTTTTACACGCAACATTTACAGCATAGGACACAGTAAAACATGTATTTATAAACTTCATAAAACGATTGCAAAATTAATGTAAATACAAACATTTAACTGGACATGTTTTGTATTGCAAAATAATTTACATTAAATTTAATGGAAAGCTGTGATAACTTAAACGTAATATAAACCGACATTACAGGTCGTTTATATTAAACTTTTAAAACGGTTTCGTTTATATCTGTGAGATATTTTAAAGAGAGCTGCATCTGTTAGAAATGTCTTTCCAGTATGAAATTGCTCCTACGTTTCTTACTGAAATAACCCACGCATGTTTAAGTGTGAATTAAAAACATTAAAAACACATCAAACTATGGCAAACAAACTTAATACTTTTTAGGAACTAATTGGTTATTGAACTACTAATATTTGACGTTCATTTACTTTTCGAAATAATTATGTCATGTGTATTGATATATTTATTGCTCACATCAATGCTGATTTATTACTGTTGATGAAAAGCCAACAATCGTTGATGAATATGATCAATGTAGAACATAGAAAGATGGAAGCAAACTATAGTGGTATAAATACCATTTACAGTCAACCCCATTGGCTTCAGCTAATTTGGCTCGAATTCCTCGTTGACTAGAACTGGTTGAAAAGGACCAATTTCTTAATATCGAAGGTAAGCATTATCGCTTGGCTTAGATTTTCCAAGGCTCGAGGCATTTTCGTCGGTCCCTGGGAGTTCGAGCCAACAGGGTTTCAATGTATTTTCAGAGCACCGAAATCGCGACCTAGGGGCGGGGCAATTTAATTGTTATAACAGTCTTGGTTATGGTTCTATCTTAGGTTTTGATTTATTTGTGTCCAACACGTATACCCTATTTACTACATGTAGACTTCCACTTACAACTTTTTTATTACTCAATTTCTGGCTTCTGGAATCGAATCACAAATGAATGTCTTTAAAAGAGTGTCGACGAACAGATATATTAATAAGAGGAAGGAATCATCAAATTGTTTTTTAATTATTTAATATGTGAAAAAGACCTTTATTTTCTGTTTGTCTGAGAAAATAAGGCCTTCCCTCGAGACTATGGTCTCCAAGCAGTGCTTGACGCATATTATACACTTATTGTTGCAGATGTGAAGTAAAGAGAACAGAAAAATGATCCCGACCATCCTAGAGAATTGGGGAGATAACAAACAACAGACAACTAATTTGGTCATTGATTGATTTTGCTTTTCCAATTGTGTATCATTACCATTTTATGACACGTGAATTATACATCATATTTGACAATCTGCGGGAAAATATCCATTTCAGCGACAGTTTGGTTAAATTTTTAATCGCGTAATTTTAAAGTTGTGGCACAAATTATGTCAGAAAACTAGCATAATCCTTCACCCATAATGAAGGCTCAATCTTGAAAGCCTTTGATATTCATTGATCGATAATTGCATAAATTGGATAAGTGCGGTATGTTTAAATGTATAGTCGATCATAGATATCTTGCATTGAATGTATAGTTGTATGTATACAGATAGTTTAAGGGCCTTTTCGCAATTACATATAACCAATTATTAACAGTATACTAACACTAGGAAGAACAACGTTTTAACCATTATGATAGCTTAATTGTGTATGTGTGTGATGTTCTACAATATCCGCGAACCACAGAGTGTACTTTGTATCTGAATATAATACCTTCCGTGTGAAGTGCAATTTAAACAATTGCTTCCTGAGAACACCATCATAGTGTATGCATTTGTCTGGATATAAAAGAAATGATTTTAATTAAATTGAGTCAACTTACACTTTACTGACGTTTTTTTTTTTTTTATTAAAATACTGTGCATGTTAAAAGGAATGCATATGATAATATAATACAAAATGAAGACCAAAGAACATGCTTGGAATTTTTATTTACCTTTAAACAGATATAATTTCCAGAGAGGTAGACTTACAAAGCTATTCATGTGGTGCATATATGGTCCAAATGCTTTTTAAAACGACCATTCATTATTGAGCGATTAAAATGGACCTTACCATTAAACTACGTATAATCAGAAGATGAATTTCCAATCGCTAAAAAAGATTCGTGGATGAAAATGATTACGCATCATATATCCATTGCCAATAAAATAGAGAATATATGACCGTATCAATTCATTTCCCCCAAGATCATTTGTGTTCTTGTACTTTTACTTGGAATCTTATTGCTGGTTAATAACCCGAGAACACGACAAGACAATACATACTACTCGACAATTGAGTCGAGATAAATTAACAAAATAAATATATTCGATGATATCATCCGGTCTCATCCATACTTTTCCTTCACGGGAAAATCTGAATTATTTTACACCGTTTAATGGTTTCAGGGTCAAGCAAATCAGTGGGATTATAGTTCCGAGGATAATGAAGTATAGCGACACAAATGATGGATTTCAAGTGATCTCAGTGTCATCAAGGGGAGCACGAAAATATATCACAATTGCGTTCCGTCAGCAGAGTTGTTTCCTGCGTAGAAACGCTTAAAGAAGGATTGCAACGTTAATTTGATACTTAAATAAACGCATAAGTAGGAACGCGTATCAAGAAGAGATAGTGCTGCTAATAATAATGCAATAAAGTGATGCTTGTATTGGAATCACTAGCACCTATCTTCATATTTTTATTACAATGGATAAAAACATCATTCCTACCAGGGGTAGCAAAGACTTTCCAGATGTTTCGTTAACATTTTTCCAGAAAAGTATGTGCTTAATCATGATTTGCCATGTACAAGTGCGAATTTTCAATTAATCTGATTATGTATTAGTTTTAAGCGTGACAGAATTTACTCGATATAACTTAACGGTATCTTATATGAAAGATCATAATGAAACAGATATCCAAACCGAACCAGTGGAATTTTATCATGAACGTGTTGCAGTCACAAACTTGCCAAATATTCCCGAAACGTACATACGACATATTGACTCTCTATATTTCGGTCCATGGAGAAGGGAGCGCACGTCTCTTTATGGAATTTTAGGACCTACTATTTTCAAAAATGCATGTATATATAGGTACTTCTTTTTTTCATTTCTCCCGGAAAATTTCATGTTCTGTAACAGTCAATTCTTAATTGCATTCAGGTACTCACAATGTCTTATTTGAATACTACTTTTGAATATATCTGTAAAAATAACAAAAAATAAAATAAATGTCTTGCCAGATTTCAACAGCTTGAAATCGCCAGACCAGAATAAACATAATATCACCGGTAATGTCCTACAATAGTTTGTTGTCGGGTAAGCATAAATATCTCAGAAGTTCGTCTACTTATTAAAGACGTGTATTAAAATAAAAGGACATAATTTTCCTTGAAGCCAAACTTTTACTTACGAGATTGTCTCAATGATAAGCATCAACGCCTATTAGGCTTTCAACGAGACACAGAACGTCAAAAGGCTAAAGGCACATATAACTTTAATATCTAATAACGTCTCATTAAATGTTGGAGAAATCTATTTGATGAAAAGCCGTTGGGAATTTGCCATTTGCTAATACATTTGCCCTAACCCGAAATGCATAATTGCCACTATTATATGTTAATATGTCTTTGCCCTTCTGTAGCGAAAATTATTTCTCGGCAACATTGTATTGTGGAAGGCTTTCCCTGAAGAAACGCAAGTAATAACTAGTGACCAAAATGCATTTCGTTAATCTTTAGTAAATGATGAACATCATTCTTACAATTTAAATTTTTAAAGCATGTTCAATTCGATTTAAAATTGCTTCTTATATAGATTATTGTAGTTATTTGAGCAGACCTGTAGACAGCTGCCTCATGTTTAAATACAAGCAAGGTTTGATTGCGAATTATATTGATTTGCACTACAATAAGAGCGACCACGAAAGATTGTTGATAAGTCTTTGTGGGCTAATTTTAACATTTTATGTTTAGTATACTACATGGTGTCATATCATATGAATATATTTTGTTAATCTTTTCATTACAGGGCAAATAAAGGTCACATTGAAGGTTATTCCACAGAGGTTTCTTTATTCCTTATGTTCTATATTTATATAACAGAGCATCTAATTTCGTCTCATTTCCATTAATTAAGACATGCTCAAGAATCATTTTCATATGGCTTTGATATAATACATCACTTCGACTCAGTTGGCATTTAAAGATATTTCAAATTCAAATGTTGTTTATTTGTTCCTTTTAAATTGTACACAAAATCAACTTAAAATGCGACATATCTCATTCTGGCGAAAGTGGCGGCGTCGGTTGCGGCGTCAGCTCAACCCTTTAGCAGAACATCACTTGACAGTGGGTGGGGTTTCATGTATCATGTAAATCTCTTTTATCTCTGTCTGTTACGTTGTATTTTGACATAACCCACCTGAGTAACACCAGAGTTCTGATCCCTTTACATCGACAAATTTAAGTAGGTATAGTTATTATGCAGACTCGGAAACAATGACCCAGAAAAGCGAACGTAACAAAAATGACTTTTGTTATAATCCTTTTTAACAGAAACATCTTTCTGTAGTTTTATTTCAGTAGATTCTTTTTAGAATGAGTCATGCATCTCAAACGTCAGCGAATATGCGCTATGCGCTCATCAAGTATATGGATGGAAATCATAGAAATAATGCGTTTATAATTGATATATCGTTTCTTGATATATTTCTCCAAACACGTTTGTTTACACGCGGCTTGATGAGATGCGCATTGACGTAAGTTATGAATCATGGTAAGGCAATATTACTTCGCAAATGACCAGATTTGGTCGAGACAGATCAACAAGATCTTATTGGATTGGAGATGGACGAAAACATACCAGTGCTAAAATCTGGTTTAATCCATTTGTTCCTACCCGGTAAGGCTAATTATTGTCTTGTCTGTACGTATTGGCATCGCTGAATTTATCTTGATTTTAGTCACATTACATCATCATGAATGTTCGGTAAAACTAATTACATTCATCATATTTATACCAATATTTAACAATACACATTATAATATGTAAAACGAAACCCTTAGGGAAGTACATTCGTTGTCGTGTTTTAATTCCTGTAAATCTGCCGACCGTTGCCAGCATTGTATAATAGTAACGTCGAGTTTCATTTAGCATATAATTAGGCCGTTTTTATATCTAATACTTACGATTCATTGACACAAAATGTTGCCATGTCAAGCAAGATCAGTGCCATCAAAATACATAATCTCTCTCAATATATTTTATTAGGAAGAAGTATTGCTAACACAATCTATAACTACATGTTTTCAAAAAATATGGCGTGATAGCCTTTCTAAGTGTTGATACAGAGTGTCAGTAGCAAATGTGCATACTAATTTGTGTTATTGTTTTATATTAAACGTGTAAAACATCAGGTTACGTTTTTATCTATATTCAACAATGCGTTTTCAAACTGACAAATAAAATGATAAAAAGATAACGTCAAACAAAATAATGGTTTAATGAATTTATGATGTCTTCTGTTTGATTTCCAAATGAATGGACATCAATCTTATTCCCATTACATTTTATTTGAGATCTTTTAGAGTGAGTTTGTCTTGGACGTTTTATTCGAAAAGAATAATTAAGAACAAAAACAGTAGCAGAACTGTTTAAGCCGAAGTGCTTTCTTGATTAGTTTTCATTGACCAAGATTGTAATCCACTATTTCCCAATGACTTGTAGCGTTGTGGCTCTTGTTACTGTCTCTTTGGTCTTGCAGTGAAACAGCATATAGGTAAATGTTGTGCTACTTGGCCTATTTCGTCTTGTTGTATAACAGTTCAAGCTTTTTGAAAGATTATATGATTTTGACAACACAATGGTTCGAAATATCTAAATTTCAATTAATGTCAGTTAATTCGTGTATATATTTTAATTCACTGACGGAAAGAAACGTTGCACTGAAAAGCAGATGTAACTTAGCAGAAGTTTCGTGCTGTTTGATAAAAATAAGAAGACAGAGAGGAAATTTCTTTTTAACGTTTCTTTTGTCGAAAATAATGCTTCATATTCAATAATGATTTTTCAGGGCAATATGGCAAAAACGCGATATTTTCAATTGGTCTCGTAATGTATGCGTTTAAATCGTGCAAAATATTTTCGTGGTATGTTTTTATATTGAACCATTTGTAGAAACTGGAGAAAATTTTCAAACGCTATACCATTAATCATTTTGTTCGAAAAAAAGACATCAAGTTCGCAAATGCTGCCTTCGTAGTTCCTTGGCATAATAATTATTTACTCCGGTGCTAAAAGGACATCTGCCTTGACTATTTGTCTTATCATTACTATCAATGAACAGTTCTAAACTAACCGACACTGCCGATTTTGAAGTTAAGGTCAGCAGGATCTCTCCTCGATTAAATATTGATTTCTTGTGAGACTTTTGGTTTTTGTTGTATAAACCAAAAATGCAAAAGGTTGTTACCGTATTCCATAAATGATCTGTTTATCTATAGACTTTTTGATTCTTTTTTGCAGTTTCATCAATTGCATTTTTGAGCGAAAATTATCAGCAAATATGCCCAATTAACATTTTCAACGTCTAGATTTTTTCCCCCTCAGACTTGGCCTTTGTAATCAAAACGCAAGTCTTGACGATGAATCCAATTGGGAATAATCAAAACGCAAGTCTTGACGATGAATCCAATTGGGAATATAAAATCTTTTGACCGAGTAATGTAATTTGTTTTACGACTGGGAATGAAAACCAGTCTGACATTTCTTTAAAGAATACGGACAATAAATTGACACTGTAGTAATCTAATATTGTGTAAGTACAGCCATCATGTCCTTTTAGGACATTGCAAAGCCTGAATCGTGGGTGTGTGACAGTTTTCATGTGTTTGTTATGTGATATATAAAACATCCTCATGTATTACATATTTTGCTCAAGTGGTTTTACCGCACAAAACCAATATGTGTATATAGTTATATATTATATACTTAAATATTTCGGAAAATATGCCACATATTATACAAAAATTATGGTTCAAGAACAAACATAAATGTATATTGACTGCGTGTATAATTTATTTTGGAAAGTGTTTTACAATAAATATTCTCTACTGCAGAAAACATCGTGTATACGGTATAATCATGAATAAATCTGTTAAACATAAATGGAATAAAATCTTCTGCTAAAGGCAAATTTTGCTTAAACGCCTTTTCCACTAGAACATGATCAAATATCGAAATAACATACACTTAATCGCGAGGCATACGGGTCGAGAGGGGAAGTATACTCAATTGTGAAAAGCCTTGCAGTTTAAGAAATGATATCAAGAGTCGTTTCAGGATCTGAGTAAAGTTTCCTTTAAGACTCCATTCACAATCAGAGGAGCTTCTTAAGATTAACGCCGACCGAATGCATAAAGCTACGCGTTTGCTTTCCTCATTACAGACGCTGCTTCATAACTTTGAATGGTAGGGTGTTTAACGCACAGAAAGCTGCCTTCCTATCACAGTAACTGGATTATCTCGCGTCGAGTTGTCACACCTGAACAGACGCATCGAATGTAGTCCTGATTCTCTTAGATAAAATTGATAAGCAATGAGCGTTTCTACTCAGAATTTCCTTATCTCTTTTAACTACTAATGTTTTGAGTTATTATTTAAGACTTTAATTGATGTATGTGTGAACAAACGATATAATGTTATTCGATCGTTGTTCATCGAAGGCCATTACCAATGCTTTCCTGGTTGCAAATTTACCATAGCATTTGAATGACAATGAAAACTTGCAATTATGCTGGACTTCATTTCTTGAAGCTGAAAGAGTAAGGTGTTCCGGAATTCCGTGAACATCGAACACGGGAATTGTATTTTTGCAATTGTTTATTAATCATGTTTCTTTAAAAAATTGCATACTTGCCATACTTGACATACTTATCAACCATGACAGTTATATTGATTAAGTTCCGTTTCTAGGTTTATCTTTGTCGTGCAAGAGGGCATTTTAAAATACATTGACACATGCGTATGGTACATAAAGATGATGTGTCGGGTGCAGAGCCCACGACCCCATTCCAAAGTTCAAGGTCAAATTAAGAGTTAAATTATTTTGGAATGCAGTAAATATGCACATAGATTACTGTATCCGTTTATGGGCTTATTTTTATTAGTTATTGTATAATCTTTTGAACTGGACGGCACTTCGGTGACATTCATCACCTACTGTGATAGCTCTTGTTCTTAATTTGAATACTGATTTTGCGTAGCCAAGAATTAGCCCATCCATTATGTTCCTGTTTTTTGTTGTCAAATTTTTGTTTTTCGTTTTTGTTTACGAAATAATACTTGTAGTGGCACAAAAATAGCTTTCACAAAATAATCGTTGTGTCTTTAACAGAATGATGACGAACAGAGGAAATAATAATCGTTGTGTTCCTCAATTATTCCATTTGTGATAAAGACCTTTATTTTCCGATTGTTTAAGCAATTATAGCATCCCGCAACCATTGTCCCTAAGCTGTGCTTGAGGAATGTTATACAAAAGGTGTTGCAGACTCCGGGAAAAGAGAATGGAAAATTCGGACATTGATCCCGACAATCCCAGAGAATATTGCAGATAACAGAAAACAGACAACTAAGGTTGATTGATTTTGCTTTTCCAATCGTGTGTCATTGCCTTTGCATGGAATGTGAATTATGCAACATATTTGACAATCGGCACGAATATGTCAGTTTCAGTGACAGTTTGGATTTCTTTTCTTCAAAGTTGTGACACAAATTGTGTCAGAAAACCAGCATAATTATTCTCCCTGAATCAAGGCTCAGTCGTGGAAGCCTTTGATATTCCTTATCGGTAATTGCATAAATCGTTGTAAGTGAGTTATTACCCCGACTTATTCTAGTATCTGAGTTATAACCCTTAAACTGGCAGTTGTTTACTTCACCCAACTCCAATATACAAATATAACCCGGGAATTGTTTGCTTCACAAACTTCAATACACAACTACAACCAAGTGCATAAATATGTATGATGACTCCAATATATCCTCGTTCAAACCTTTTTTGCTTACATTGCAAATGCAAAAAGGCCAGAGATGCGAAGTGACTTTGATTGAGACAGAAGACCGGGTCTTGCTCGATAAACGTCGTAATCTTATAATGGTCCCGAATGCGAATATATGTCGTAATCACAGCATGAATAACACAGTGATTGACCGGAAACGAGCCACTTTCACCAGTAAGTATTATAGAGTACAGTTCTGAGGCTCGCTCCGACCTAGAAATTTATGTAAAGGCCCTGGGTCTTGACAGGATACGTATTCATCGTTTAGTGGTTATTTCTGCCGAGTGTTTCCAAATCCCGCAACAAAGTACAAAGTAATGGACTGGATAAGAAAGCGGGATATCTCCAAAAACATAACAGAATTGAAGGAAATTATTCTAAATTATCTATAAACCGTTCATATAATTCATGATAAAAAACAATCAATATAACATCAGCCGAACAGTATGACGAATTTGCATAGAAACAAAGCAGTGTTTGACGTGAAAGGGGCGGAGCGTTAGAGACGGGTGTGCGACATAGGACGTGCCTCTTCCATGAACACATAAATATTACGCTGATACGCCTTATTCAACAAAAGGGAAATAAAACGTCGAAAATAATAATACATTTGGTACCACTAGGGACACATTTCCCATACTTTTATAGCAAGACGCGTTAAGTGCTGGGAGAATCATGGCGTGACCATACAAGAACACCATATTGCAGACTAGTCTTGACGTTGAATGTGCTTAAATTTATAACATAATTGATCCATTATTGAGATACCACGATACATATCTTATATTATACGGTAAGGATGTACCAGCTGAGTCGATACCATTGTTTATCCTGTTTTGCATTAATAACGCAATATTTAATACAGGAACAAGTCCATAAGATTAAATCGTACTGTACTCTGTTATTCGCCGAAGCAACATATACATTAAAAGACTCGACTCTGGGCAAGTGTAAGCTGAAGAGACAGAGTCAGAAAAAATGGAATTTCGAAGTTACATGGTGAATAGAAGGTCCAGACGCTTTTTAGCACGAGATGTATTATTGATCGATTATGATAGACCTTACCATGATAGTGAGCATCATCATAAGATGTCCGTGAAATAGGATGTTTGTTCAAAGTATATATCCACTGTCAATAAAAAGAGAATATATTATCGTCTCAACTAAAATCCCCGAAGATCATATGTGTACATGTACTTTTACTTGGAACGTCATTGCTCGGGAATAACATAAAAACATGACAAAGCAATAAATACCTTTTGACAATTGAGTCGAGATAGATCAACAAAATAAATAAACTCGATGATTACATCCGGTCACATCCATTATTTTCCTTCAAGGAAAAATCTGAATTATTTGACACCGTTTGATGGTTTTAGGGTCAAGCAAATCAGTGGGATTATAGTTCCGAGGATTATGAACTATGGTGACTGACACAAATGATGGGTTTCAAGTGATCTCACTGTCATCAAGAGGAGCTCGAAGATATTTTCTATCAAAATTGCGTTCAATCAGCAGTTTTTTGTTGCATAGAAAAGCTTGTAGAAGGATTGCTACGTTAATTGTTACGTGAGTAAATATATAAGTATGGACACGAATCAAGGCTAAATAGTGTTATAAACTTTGCGAAGCGTAAGAAATAAAAACCTGATATAAATGCAAAAAAAGTGATTTTGATTGAAATCACGAACATGTTTCTTATTACAATAAATAAATACATAATTAATGCCAGGGTTAGAAAAGCTTTCCAAATGTTTAGTTTATATTTTCTATAAAAATAGAAAGTATTTGTAAAACAAGACAAAACAATGGCTCGTTCTTAATCATTGTTTGTCATGGACAAGTGCGAAAATTAATTTATCGGATTACATATTAGTTTCAAGCTTGCATGAGTGTGCTTGATATAACTAAACGATATCGAACATAATGGAACAGACACCCAAACCAAACCAGGGGAATTATATCATGAACGTGCTGCAGTCACAGACTTGTCAAATGTTCCCGACACGTTCATATCACATATCGACTCTCTACATTTCGGTCAATGTAAAAGGGACCGCACGTGTCTGACATCAATCAAGTCCAGCATTCATTCATTGGTCAAATGACTTGCACGTGTAGTCTTCCTCAATCAGTTTCTGTTAGGCTTAAGCCGTTTGCCTTTAAACATTGTCTTTGGAAAATTGTTGGCTACAGAGTCTGTCTTTGTAGTTTCTCATATATCCAACATGTCACATTAATTACCTTCGTGATTATTTAGATTAAAACAATAAAAACTGTTGGTACAAGCCCAGAAGTCGAAATTCAATGAGAACCAATAAAAAGAGGCGTGCACAAAGCAATTGCTCAATCAACAACGAACTAAAGAAACAATCGTAAAAGCGCCACATGCAGAAATACAAACACCAAACAAACACAAGCGCATCAAGATATCTTTACCGATAAATGATGGAACGGTCGGTAAAACCTGATTCAACCTTCTTCAAAAGCCACGATATCTTTACCGATTAATGATGGAACGGTCGGTGAAACCTGATTCAACCTTCTTCAAAAGCCACGATCTATTTACCGATTAATGATGGAACGGTCGGTGAAACCTGATTAAACCTTATTCAAAAGCCACGATATTTTGACCGATTAATGATGAAACGGTCGGTGAAACCTGATTAAACCTTAATCAAAAGCCACCCAGACACGCTTTTACAATCAGATTGTGATGAGAGGATAACAACACAGAAAACGAAGGCAAAAAGAATGCCCCACGTCTCATGATCAAACATGACACATTCATTCGTCGCACTATGACAATGTAATATTCACTGCATTGACTGCTATATCTAATCAAAGGGGAACAACATTATTGAAAATTATAACAGAACTTGTGGCTCTTTGAAAGATTTTTTCCAACCTAGGACTATCTGTATCAATTTGACATGTTGATATTGTGTTACGTAATTAAAAATATATTTTGTGTAAAATGCTTTGATTGAAAATATAGAATAATTCATATTGATATCAGATCCACTAACAGTGCTATAAATTTGAAGGACAACTTAAGTACACCGTGTCCTTGACCAAACGTACGCTTAAACGTGATTCAGTGTCAATATAGCGAACAGCCCAGATATGAAGATTCTGTTTGCCAGTTCAGAAACCAGGAAGGATTTCCTTGCTTTGAACAAACAAGTTGTGTTGATGTGGCATAAATAATATTAGTGCATACAAAGCCAAAGAACAGCTTTTCGACACGCTCAAACTAGTCGTGTAGGTGGTGATAAATGTTTCTTTTCCGTGATGTTATTAGCGTCATTGCCATTTGAGATTATTTAGTCTTCATTATTGCCGGCAAATGCCTGTTATTTAGGTGATTAGCTGTCGTTTTTCGCAAGTTCATATTACTTTAATTTACATGTGACATTTGCGTCAATAAAATATATACTTTTCACCATTTTTTTCACTGACCTTTTAAAGGCGGTGATGAAATACTACTTGAAAGAAGAAAATTTATTTCCAAGTTATGTCCGGCCCCACCCCTTAAGACACGCCTTTGTTACTTTTAACGGCCTTTTTAATTAAAGGAAAATCGGCGTATATAACTTTAAATGCGTGTTTACAGCTTTGATTTTTTTTTTAAATTTGTATATTCCACGTTACCCATTATCATTATTACTTTCTTTTAAACATGTTGTTATGATCATTGTTGTTTATTGCATTGTTTTGTCAGACGCTCAAACTGTGCCTTGGCTAATAGTAAAACTTTCAAACTTTACAAAGCGATTATCCTCACAATTATTGTTAAGCTATTATGATGTGTGAGGTCGGCTTGGTGTTTGTACGTTTGTGTCTCTCGTTCAGTGTTGTTTGGACCCTTATCGTTTGCAAGGTTTATATTTGAAGTTTTGACTTCCGAGCGCGTCCATGTAGTTCTCATTGTATCATCGAAAGTAAATGTATGATCAAAGACCACATTGATTACGATGTTCACAGTATGTTCGTTTTACGAGTGCAATCACAATAGTATGACCAAAACATCCTTAACTGATCAAAAGTTTAAACATAATCTTTGAATTCATTTTATTTATTAATATTTGACAATAGTCCGTTCATGTATGCGAGCGAGTTATTTGATTGACTATTCATGAATTATGACTTCAAAAAGTTCGATCAAACAAATAAATATGGAATATTGTTCTTTTACATACGTTTTTTTTGTATTAATGTAAGCGCTTTTTGATTGTGAGATTTGTTTAATGGAATGCATATAATGCATTTTATCATTGATGAAGATTCTATTTTCTTTGAATTTATATGTATCATTATATGCCATTATTGCTTGACCATTCAAGAATTATCGTCATATTATCGATCGTAAGATAATAACGCCTTTAGATTTTTTCCAATACAATTTGCGATAATCTCTAAAAATAACATAATTGCTTTCTGGAATATTTAGGACTCACCTATTTAAATACAAATAAGGACAGCTGAAACAGTCTCAAATATTGGTAAAAAAACAGAAAAAGAAAACAAGTGTATCCATTTAACTTCCAGGGCAGTAAAGACTTCAAAGTTGACAACGATGATGTTTACAAGGTTGATTACTTAAAACAAGTTCTATACATTGATCGTAATGGCGTAAATATGGTTATACGGATTTTTTTCGATGACATAAAAGTTAAATATCATTTAGCAGATGATTAGTTGAATACTAAATGTTTCAGATATCTCTATTAGCCATATTTGCAAGAAGAAACACTTCCCCTAACATTCGCTTCTTTTGAAGACCAAATATTCGCGAGTACTTTGACTGACCTCATCATATGCTGGTATTGACAGAATACTAAGAAATCAGTTTATAAAAACATAAAATTGTTTTAAAATGATCGAAATATTTTTGTATTTCCTTGAAAAATAAATACGAAAAATGACAGATACATCAAAGCGTTTGGGATTCCAGTGTTTATCTTGTATAACCTTTGGAAAAATTGAGGTATTCTGATATCATTTATTTCGTCGGCGGGGATGTGTATAAACCATTTTTCTCCGCCATAGCTTAAAAACGCTACCGATATGCTACTCACATATTTTGCAAGACCTTATGAATATGAATTATTGCGTATTATGCCAATTCGACTGACAAAGCTGACGAGTTTTTGTATAAGAGTGTGGTGCTACTTCTGT
Organism: Mya arenaria; assembly: GCF_026914265.1. Lineage (NCBI taxonomy): Eukaryota > Metazoa > Mollusca > Bivalvia > Myida > Myidae > Mya > Mya arenaria. The sequence goes on from NC_069132.1 coordinate 42,296,879, forward strand.
TTTAGCATGTCTTAGCTTGACACAGGATTACGATCAATTCAAATTGTAGTATTGATCTGTGAGCACTAGAAAGCTTTAGGTTTCACTTCATTTTTCGAGACTGTAGTGGCTCAACGAAAGTTGCTATGATGCATTAAGGATCCATATACCAGACATGGCTATTCAAAATATTCATATCATAACTATAAGATAATTTCAAAAAAGCGCACATCAATATGTAATTTAATTCGAAGTGGTTATTTTTTCAGACGCATTTTATTAAAACGCACATTTTATTGCAGACGTAATTTGTCTGTGTTGATATAGAGGTGCAAAACATAATTAGCCATTGGCACCTCTTTAAAAGCATGTGGTCGGTAAAGAAAGTGGAAACTAGAGGAATGACACCAACAGTCACAATACAAGTTACATTATCAGCATTTAAAGGCGATATAAATTTGGTTTCCAATTTGTTTTGGAAAGTGCTTTTTGAGAACGTTTACAATACTTTATCATAATTACGTGCTAAGTTTGTTTATTTCTAAGTAAGTCAAACAACCGAAAAGCCTACGAAACTTTTACCTATTACAAACCGGTATGACATTTTTAATCCAGCCGGGCTATTGCTATGTTATTTAAATACATATTATATTTTTGAACTCCGTCGTATTAATCTTATTTCATGATCCTGGTAAAGCCGCTGCTAAGCTGAACAATTAAATTAGATTTTTCTGACCTCGTTCATTTCAGATCCGAGAAAAATTATCAAGTGAGACAATTGATTGGTTTGCCAAGTAAGCTCAGCGTCAGCAGGTAAGCATGAAGAAGACACTACACGCTATAACACTTGCTTCCAGTAATGCGTTGGAACGCTTGTAGACAGAATTCTACGTTAATATAAAGTTAATTTGATGCTGGCGTGTAGATAGAGAGAAGGAAATTTCATCAAGAGGAGCTATCGTTATAAATGTGTGAACCGTTTGGCATGTTTACATAGCTTCATTATCCATGGTATATTTGGCTCATACACCAGTTATCGCCAATCAGTAACAAAGTCCGAATATGGAGCTGTATTGTTTTCAGTCTTAACAAATTACACTAATTGCAGTCAGTACGATTTCATGAAAACGGTATGGTTCTTCATAATGTATTTCTAATTAACGCGAATTCCTATGAAAATAAACAAAGTGCAACTAAACAAAAATGTTTCGTCCTCAACCGTAATTAGTCGTGAAGCAACCGAAAAGCCTTTTAAACTTTTACCTATTACAAACCGGTATGACATTTTTAATCCAGCCGGTCTATTGCTATGTTTTTAAATACGTATTACTTTTTTGAACTTAAGCAAATAAACCATAGGGTTAAAATTAGGGTTGATCGGAAAAATTATTAGATTAGGGCGTGCTCGATTGTTCATAATAAAAACTACACGGTTTCTTATTTCTAGGAACAAAACTAGACACATGACCGGAAATGAATTCGTTCAAACCAAACGGTCGAATCGTTGCAAAACTTTTCCTTTACTTTACAGTGGTGGGTTCGCTCCCCAGTAAAACCATTTTTTTTATAATTTGAGTGTATGCTTTTTTCCACTTTCGGTATTAAAGACTAAAAAGTTATAAAATAAGTGTTTTAATGTAGATTATTGGAGAAAAAAATGGTACCAAAACATAAGCGAGTCCCTGTAAAGGTGCAAGAATCAAAGCTTCCCCTCAAAGAGGCAAACGACACAACCAGCCAACTGACACAAAATTATTCCATGTGGGATTAAGGGAGAACTAATATTTTAAAATTGGTATGTGCATAAACAAGCATATGCCTAACTAGGAGCTCGTGCTGTTGTTTATATAATTCGTGACACTTCTGAAGCTACGAGTTGAATATTGTACCACTGACATCATTATTGATACATCCGTCAATAGTATCTAGTATTCCAAAATCCTTTGAAATTGCGTACAAAATGAAGCAGGCACTGCAATGCAGGCCATAAGTTAAACAAAAGATATTTACAGATTGTATTCTAAAGGAATAAACAACCAATTAATGTTCATTTGATATTACAATTAAACCACAGACATTTGGTAATCACAATGCGCCCTCTTTGTCATATTAAGATAGTCGGAGACAGACTGACTAGATGTGAGTTTTTTCACTCAATCACAATCAATCCAATAAAATATCACCAGGAGCAGATACATCAGATAAATGCGAATCTCTTGATATTGGTTATCGGTGCAGTAAACAGAACACTCATCAACGATATTTCAAATTCTGACAGATGGCTTGTGGTGCACTTCAGTTTCAGTGCACCAGAACTGCTCTTCGCTAACAATTCAGTATCACATTCTTGAGACAAATGCATTATGTAGAAATTGGCGAATCAATTTTTCGTTATCAGCAAAAGATTGCCTTATTTATTTTATAAGTGACTTAATTCCCTCTAGAATGCCATTATGATAACTTTTTTTTCCACCTCAGATAAGTAGATCCAATAATTTAACCATGCTAGAAATTCTTATCTTACCCACGGGCGAAGATAAAATGCCCGTATTGAACTCCTTTTTAATGGTCACCAGATTGTAATTACCTCCCTTGTTGAACACTGTCGTCTGTAGCATCATGGAAACTTTGTCTTGTCGCAATATTTAGAACTCTAATTAATTATTTATCGCTTCAAATGTCACCATAAAACAGTTTTCACGCACTTTGAAGAAATAAAACTCCACTCTCCTTAGAACTATTTAAAGACCGATTTGACTATTAACATAATCTGAATCACTGCGCGCATATCCATGACAACCACGAATTATCGCATATCCATACGCAATTCTTTTCGCTAAGCACAAAAAAGTTCCAGCAAAAAAAATATATTTTTACTTAATTTTGTTTAATTGGGGTGGGAGAAAAAGCATCTACCATAGCCGCTCGTGTAAGATAGGTTCATCCCGACCCATCGGTAAACCTCGTTTCCGCATAACACCCTACGCTCGGGTCGAAATGAACCTATCTTACACTCTCGGCCATTTAAGATACTTACAATCTCAATTTAAAGCATATGAACAGCAAATTTAATGGAAACTTAAATTAATCTCAACTCTTCAATGAAAGTAAAATGACAGCATTGTGAGCTAGCTAAAGTACATTACGAAGAAAATGTACGACGAAAGTACGTTCAGTGAAACAAGGGATTGCAAGTGTATGTTATAGAAAAATTGGATATATATCAACACAGACTTCACTCAACCGAAATGCGCAATGAAACAGAATAAAATACGGCAAAAACAAAATCCAACGGATTATTCATATTATATTAATTTAAACATCAAAAGTACTGAGTACTAAAGAGATCGTTACCACCACCGCTACCATCTCATCATCATCATCATCATCATCATCATCATCATCATCATCATCAATATCATCATCATCATCATCATCATCATCATCATCATCATCATCATCATCATCATCATCATCATCATCATCATCATCATCATCATCATCATCATCATCATCATCATCATCACCATCATCATCATCATCATCATCCATCTATTCATCCATCCATCCATCCATCCATCCATCCATCCATCCATCCATCCATCCATCCATCCTTCCATCCATCCATCCATATAATGTTTATGAGTGAATATATTATTCTGGCCTCTTCTTGTAATCAGTGTTGAGCAAGATACTGGCTCTTTTAAATTCAATTATACGTTCCATTAAGTTTAGTTTGAGGATTGTTTAAGAAGCCTTGTTACGAAACGCCAGGCTTTACAGCGTTTAATTTCTTGCACATCGCACCTATGACAAAAGCAATGTTTTGCATCTGTTTTACTAGAATTAAACAATATAACTCGTTTTAAAGAAAAAACTTACTATGCATAGAGTAGTTTTTTTGTTTGTTTTAATTACGTTTCGTTCAAAGGCAAAATCGATACCAATTTATATCATCCAATCGTTACGGCTTAAATTTTAATATCGATAGGACAGTAAGAGATTGTATTTTGTTAATATATATATATATATATTGTATATTTATATCTGAACATGTGTTTGCATTACTCTGATTGATACCTTCTTTCCTTACACTATGGAAGCATAATTCAGGTCATTCGGAGTAATATTCAATACAAGTTTTAAAACTGTGTTAATATAGATTTTCATAATGAGCATACCTGTACTAAATCGAGGAACAAACATTATTAAAAATAAAAATACAATATATATTTGTTAAAATCTTCTTCCAAATTATTACCCTAAGTACAATTTTTAGAATAAAAGACAAGTTCAAAATTTGAATTAGTCCATTTGTTAAATACGTCCGCCATTACGATCACGTGACTTTAACGGCGAAATAACTTTCTTTCCTATAATTAGGGATTACAGTTGTTGACATACAGATCTGTGCTTATTTAGCATTAAGTGCAATTTCGATACTCTTTGTCATTTTAGAAACAACGAGTTATCAAATATGCAATTTTGGTTTGTCTAAGTTCGAAATTATTAATACATTATATGAACATTTTAATTTTGATTTAGCACATAGGACTCAATGTGTTTAGGAAAGCTGTGTATAATTTTTATATATAGTTCATTTAACATGTTATGAAATTAATAGTACTAATAGTATAAAAAACAGCATAAAAATTGTGCCATTTAAAAATTAACCTAAATGCAACGAGTAACCAATCTTGAATATATATCAATGTTCACTTTGAAGTATTTTAACAGTTTATTTAATTCAAACTGATATCTAATATTAAACAAAATACTTAAATGAGTAAAATAAGTGAGTGTTATGTTAAATCCTGTAGGACATCAGTTGTCGCTGTTTTGCGAAGAGAACTGTTAATTTAATCTATATGTTCCGGTTTCCTAAGGCAAACCCTCTCTTTCTTATCATCAGAAACCTTCTTATCAAGGTAATCCACGTATAATAAAGGACCTCTTCGAAAAGATGGAAAATGGCTCGTGGAAAGCCAATTTCAGAATACAAGAATATGGATTATTATTAACCCCTAAAATGTCGTGGACTTTAGGTCAATCGAAGCTTGCATCTCAGTCACAAAAGGCTATTTTTCAACGAACAGCAATCAGAAGCCGTTTGATTATTTTCCTGTTAAGGAGCGTTTTGAATTGCTTGATTCAATGATCAAGTCTTTTTTATGTTATGGTTCTCAAATCTGGGGCTATGTCGTGGACTTTAGGTCAATCGAAGCTTGCATCCCAGGCACAAAAGACCATTTTTTTCACGAACAGCAATCAGAAGCCTTTTGATTATTTTCCTGTTAAGGAGCGTTTTGAATTGCTGGATTCAATGATCAAGCCTTTTTATGTTATGGTTCTCAAATCTGGGGCTATGTCGTGGACTTTAGGTCAATCGAAGCTTGCATCCCAGGCACAAAAGACCATCTTATTTAACGAACAGCAATCAGAAGCCGTTTAATTATTTTCCTGTTAAGGAGCGCTTTGATTTGCTTGATTCAATGGTCAAGCCTTTTTATGGTATGGTTCTCAAATCTGGCGCTATGAGTACTGTCAAACGAAACTTTGCAAGGGGTGAGAGTGGTCTAGTGGTATAGGTTTCCGCCTCTCACCCATCAGGGGTACTTTCTCATGGCCTCTCAAAAAATGACACAGTACTGGTTTCTGCCCAGGAAACAGACTCGAGAGTGATTCTAAAAGCTTAGCTTTCGTCAGAATCGAGCTAAAATAAATTTGTATATACTAAACAATCGAAACTGTTTATAACAAGTTTTGTAAGCAAATTGTATATGTTCGAAAATGTAAAAGTAAATGTAAGTTTTAGGAGAATGTGGAAGAAGGCTATTATGCATTATTTATTTCAGATATTGTTATAGGTATTGGTGTAAATTGTTTACCATGTCAAGGGAAAAGTATCCTAGACAATGTTATAATAATATATGAAGGTCGCTAGATGATGCTCTAAGGATATGTTGGTCATCTAAAGTTAGAACTCTTCTTTTATATGTGATTTGGGACTCGCATGGATATTACTGGAGACAGGGGATTGTATTTCTTTCATAAAAAATGTTTGGGGATAGGCAAACTGATTATGTTGCCCAAAATTGGCATGCTAGTAATGCTAGGAGATGTTATCATTAAAGTCAACATCGAAAGGTATTTTCTGATACAACTGTCAGACAAGCATGAAATTGCATATGCCAAATTTAGATGTTTTAATCATGATTTACATATTGGAAGGCATTTAATCATTGCACTGCATACTGATTGTATATTGTTATCTACTAAAATACAGAAATCCGAAAGTGATTGTGAGTATCATGCCCTTTTCAACTTAAAAAGTCTACAAATTTAAGTCACCAATATTTGTTAAACTGGTATGAATCTGGTGATGATTTGAATGTCTTTCACGAACTATTATCCACAAATAACTATGATACAATAGAAAAGCTCGCTTAGTATATAGTTCATCTTATGAATTATGTCAAGGAATAATTACATCCATTTTATTAGTACACTTCTTTCATCTCATTTAATGATGTACTGGGGCACAACTTTAAACCCCGT